>NC_140448.1:16018502-16291002 GCF_963576455.1 Neolamprologus multifasciatus | reverse complement strand
CACTGCATGATTGTGGCTTCTAGTAGAGAGCCACTCTGAGTACTTAAAGTGGAAAAGGGCTGTATAACCTCCTGTCCATGATGACTAGAACTACTACAGTTGTGGCTTAGAAAGCCGGCTCTCAAGGAAGTCGTGGATCTAGTCAGTCAGCAGTGATTAGACTTTACTTGTTTTTTCTTAAATCTATAACTGATCTTGAGATGTGATTGTTCTCTTGGCAGGATAGAAGAGTAAAGATGTTAATAATAAAATGAGTTGCCAGTTATAGTTTGGTTGTTGGGGGGGGGTTAGTATATTTGGATTACCTGCCTGCCCAAGTTAAATCTGTTCATAGGTAGCGCTCCATTGTAATGATAAATGTCCTGTGCTAAATATTTTCATTTATAGAGTAAAATTGTGCGGGTGTTGAACCTGTGGCAGAAGAATGGGGTGTTCAAGATTGAAGTTATTCAGCCCCTCTTGGACATGGCAGCTGGCTCTGGCAGTGGTGCTGCACCCAACACAGGCGCAGATGAGCCAGGTAATTTTTGAGGTTGTGCATTGCTTTATTAATATAATATTAATATGTTGATGTATGATGTTGGCATTTGAAAACAAACGTTCTCTCTTCTGGCAGGTTCTCCTCCACCTCCAGCCAAAGAGCCAGTTACAGTGGTAACGGCAAACTCCACCATGATACCTGCTGCTCAGCTGCACAACTCTGATGCCTTTGCTGCCGTGGCACAGCTCTTCCAGTCCTCACAGGGTCAGCAGGTATGTTCATACTAATGCGGACTGGTATTAGATTGTTGCCTTATTCACTTTCTTGTATTTTTGTTACTTCTTAAGTATCTTTCACATCTTTATTACTGACTCTTCTTTCACTCTGTTTTGGGCATCTAGCTCCAACAGATGCTGCAGAACTTTCAGCAGCAGCCAGTGAAGCCAGAGACCAACACCCAGCCTCCACCGCAGATTATTCAACCACAGGCCCCAAATGTTTCTGCTGGACTGGGCATGGTCGTGCCACAACCTCCCCTTCCCTCCCAGCCCGCCCAACTAACCCAGCCTGCCCAGCAGAAGTCAGCCTTTGACAAGGTGACAATGCATTCTTGTATTTGCATGATGTTCTTTATTTTATTTTATTTTATTTTATTTTATTTTATTTTATTTTATTTTATTTTATTTACCCTCAGGCAAGAAGGTAAAGATGCCCACCTAAAACCTTTTCAAATTTATATCATAGGTGCATCTGCTAGAAGGCTGAAGGGTATCACACGGTATAGCACAGTAAACGAAAAGTTATTCCGTAGAAGCGTTGCCACATGAAGAAAACATCATTATTTGTGTGTTTCTCTTGCAGAAATTGCTGGACCGTTTTGATTATGATGATGAACCAGAAGTTGGAGAAGAAACAAAGAAGGATGAAATCTCCTCTCAGCCCCCCTTGTAAGCTTCTTAATTAATTTTATATGCTGCAGTCTGTGATACCAGAAAGCGGAAAGCTTTGATGAAAATGTATTTTTTTAACAAAATAAAAGCTGTGGAGCTGATAGTGTATTTTTATCATCGCAGTATGCAGCAGCCTCCAGCCTTTCCACAGCACATGGATCACTTTAAACCACAGATTAATATACCACAGGACATCTCACAGCAGGTAAAAAGAACACGACTTTTAAATGAAAAAGAGACAAATCTTCACATCTCATTTTGTAGCTTGTTTTAACAATAGGATTACATAATATTACGGCATATTATATATGCACATATAACTGTTTACAGTATATGCTCTCTATCTGAAATAAAACGGAGAACGGAGTTTGTTACTGAGAAACTGATTTGAGGGATCGTGTTATGTTTTTCTTCCCCTCAGGTTCCTCTTCCTCCTAATGGGCAGCTCCAGGTCCACGGTTTACCGCCAGGACAGAGCTTTCCTGCTGCGATGCCTCCTATGGGCCACATGCTGTCAGGGATGTCCCTCTCTGGTTCTTCTGGGCCTCCAGGCTTCCCTGGGGTTTACCATCACCAGAATGCAGCCCAGCAACAACAGGTAGGCAAACAGTAGCATAAAGATGTCACAATAAATTGTAGTTGGGCATAAAATTGTAGCAAATTGAGAAAAATGTCAGAAAATTTAATTCTGATGTTTTGAAATTGTTTTGTTTTTTGGTCTTCTGTAACTTTGACTTGCACAGAGATGTAGTTCTGTCGCTGTAACAGATTTTACTCATAATGTGTCTTCTCTATACTGTGTCAGGATTTGTCAATGGATGTGGACCATTCATCCATGAGAGATGGCAGACATGGCCGAAGATCACACTCAGGCTCCAGGTAAACACTGTTATATCTTATTTCCTGTTTATTTTGCCATATGTAGATAATCTTCTTAGTATACACTTTTTAAATATAATGCTTTGAGTTGAAATGTCTTCTCCCCCCGCTCTCCAGATCTCCAAAGCGAAGGAGATCGCGGTCCAATTCTCGTACACGTCGATCCAGGCACAGGCGATCCCGCTCACGCTCCAGGGATCGGCGTCATCACTCACCTCGCTCACGCTCGCAGGAGCGCAGGGAGAGAGAGAAGGAGAGAGAGAGACGGCAGAAAGGTCTTCCACCGATTAAGAGCGAGACAGTCAGCAGTAAGTCATCATCTGTTTATTATACATTATATGTTAAGTGCACACAGTGTTTTGTGTCGTAAGACTTTCAGTTACATTCTTTAGTAACTTTTGCTCTCTTCTCCCGTTTAGTTTGCAGCACTACTCTCTGGGTAGGCCAGCTGGACAAGAGAACACAGCAGCAAGATGTCGCCTGTTTACTCGAGGAGTTTGGGCAGATAGAGTCCATCAATGTAAGTTCTCTCACAGAGATCAGCTTTCAGTTCATCCTGCAACTGACACTTTGTTGACTAAATCTTTCAGTCAGCTTGTAGTAAATTTGACTTTATATACTTTCTTGATTTTTATAGAACTTGTTACACAGACGGCTCAAAGCCTCAACTTTGTTATTTGTATTTGATACAGTTTGTGTTAATAAGTGTGACATCAAATTTGCACCAAAGGCTCTACATGTTTAAAATAAAATAACACTAATTACAGGCTTAGTAAAGTGGATGATTATGACTTCCTTGTTTTTGTTTTTAAACACTCGTTTTTTTGTTGTCTTCTCTCTTTAAGATGATCCCTCCACGTGGCTGTGCTTATATTGTTATGATACATAGGCAAGATGCCTTCAGGGCTCTACAGAAGCTCAGCAGGGGAACATTCAAAGTTAACCAGAAAGCCATTAAGGTGAATGAGCAACACTGATTGTTGCTTTGTCATGTATTAGTTTTGTTAGGAAAGGGCAAAACTAATAAGTTGCTTTTACTTACCAGATCGCTTGGGCTTTGAACAAGGGCATAAAGGCTGACTATAAGCAGTACTGGGATGTGGAGCTGGGTGTCACCTACATACCTTGGTCTAAAGTCAGAGAGGACCAGTTAGAGGAGCTTAAAGAAGGAGGAATGCTCGATGTGGACACTTTATCACCAGGTAAAAAAAAAGAAAAAAATTAAGAGACTTTATTTGGAATTATTTAGTTTAATTCATTTTTGTTATTTAATTAAAAGATCAAATTACTTTTAGTGTTCTTATGTTTTATTCTGTCTTCTGTGTACCTCATGTTGCTTTTACCAGTTTTATTACATTTGCTCTGCCTTATTATTGGCTTGTCAACTGTAAAGCACTATAAGCTGAACCAATCCCCATGAAAGTTATTATACACGTACAGTACGATTTTGTAGGGGTTAAGGAATCATGCTGTTCCTCAGAGATATTGTTTTAATTTAAAAAAAAGAAATGCTGTCTTTTCTAGAGTGGAGTGGCACGAGGAAGGCTCTCGACCACCCAGAGGAACTCACTCACAACGGCCGTTCAGAGCAACAGCAGCCTGAGGAGACACAAGCTGTACCTGTACCCGCCCCAAGTGCTCCTCCTACACAGGTTAAAAAAAAGCCATATAAGCTGTTACCAGTATCGTCATATCTTAGACTCTGAGAGCTGTTGCTTATTGCTAATTTAAAAGAAGCAGATTCTGAATCTTGATGGAGTCAGCTGTGTTTGACTGCTATTGTTGTGGGTCTGTAAATGTTGAATGGACTATGTTGATGAGAAAATTGGAGACGGTGTTGGAAAAATAACATAAACGGTAATCAGTATACACACACATGGTTTTATTTCAGTCTGGTCCTTGTCCCATAATGTTTTTCCAGAAATGCGTTTTTGTTAAGCCCCTGTGCTACATGGCTAATTAAGTTGTATCTTTACACACTTTATTACTAGCAGCCTGTTGCAGAAACATAAAATAGTATTTTTGTACAAAATGGGTGATTCCCAAAGAGCTGCTAGCTGCATGCTGTGTGATGTGTCCATGAAACATTTGAGGATATTAGACAAGTGGAGAACAGAGGGAGTGGCAGGCCTGAACAGCGGTTTACAGGAGATTGACAGAAAGTCAAGTCCTAAAGAAATGGGGAAAAAATTTTTGCTACTGTTTTTGACCAATGCCAAATTTTATACAAGAACTGGACTGAATGGCAACAGGTCTTACGGATTGATGAAAAGAAAAAAATATTTTCAAACATGTATGTACAGAGGCAGGAGAGGGGTACGAGCAGTGTGTCTACAGCCATCTGTCAAACCTCGTAGAGGCTTTGCCATTTTTCAGGGCTGCATTTTGGCCAGAGGTGTTCCAGAGCTTGTCCTAATAGACTGAATTATCAACATGCAAAAGTACTGTCAGATTTTTGTCCACCATCTGGAAAGTGTCTGATTGGCAGCAGTTCCATTTGTTAGGATTGCAATGATCCCAAATGCACTGTCAGTGCAGTAAAGGCATACCTGGATAGAAACACAACATGAAACACTGTCTCACACTTCTCTCATTTAAAATCAACTGTAACTTCTAAATGTTCTCAGGTCCCTCCAATGCAGCAGCCAATGGTTGGTGTGGGTTCTCTCCAACCTCCTGTCTTTCCTGGGCCTATAGGCATGCCTCCACCTTCCTTCCCTCCAGGTGTCCCGCCGCCTCCTTTCATCAGACCTGGCTTCAACCCCATGCAAATGCCTCCAGGTAACAATTTCTATTATTTAATCATACTTTTGTTTGCGGTCTTTTTTTATACAGTGTCTGCTCTCAGGTTGGGGTTTTTGTTTTCTTCTTTTATATACCCCTCAGCCGTAAAAGGCTGATAGGGTATTGTTGTTGGACACTCAAGTTTGTGAATACGATAACTGGAAAACAAGGCGATTTTCAAATTACTACTTAAAATCTGGGACAAGTTTGAATCTCAGTGACCTTGACCTAAAGGTTAGAGGTCAAGTTTTACAAAAATCTTGTGAATGTGATAACTTGAGAATAAAGCGACATAAGTGTTTGAAATTGATACCATCAACTAGGAGGCTGAGGGGCAGCACTGGAAGCTGCCAGTAATAGAAATAAGAAAAGGACAAGAGTCAGTTTTATACTTGTGATTCATTTTATTTAATAATGATGGCAGCTGGGGACTGAGGTATGTAATAAGACAGTTAACCCATTTATTGAGTCATTAAAAAGTTATTAATCATTTTGCTTTCATGAGTGAATTGTGACTGAAAGCAAATCATGCAGGACTTTTTTGTGTTCCCATCATGTTGTCAGAAGGAGATCAAAAAGTTTGTAATGATAAAGATTTAAAGGGTAAAACAGAACAAAATTCATGTTTCTTGTATTTTAATATTTATGGGGGATAGTGGATGTTGACTAGTGTTATTTCTCTCTTTTCACATTTACGTTTATCAGAAATACATTTATTCATTTGCTAACTTGCGTGCATGTTATGAATGAGATTTTGGCAGTTTGATTTTGCTGTTTTACTTCAACAAACTGCACAAGTGCACCTTTTCAGAGTTTACCCATCCAGCTTAGTCCAAGTCATTTTTAATTGAATCAAACAGGACCCTAACTCCATTTATTACTATTCTTCAGGTTTTCCTCTCCCTGGTGCTATGCCTCTTGGTCCCCCTCCTCCTTCTAAAACTGGAGTTGAGGACCCCCCTCTAGACCCAGCAGGTCTGGGAAACCGGAAAAATGACGAGGCCCTCGAGGCTCCCAACATCTTTAATAATCAGATGGGATCTATGGGTCAGTCTGCCTTTCTTACCTATCACCGATCAAAGTTATGTTTCCCTTCTCCTCTATCCATTCTAAAGAGACTTATGTTTGACCATTAAAGCGTTATTTTCTTGCTAAATAAACATAGAAAAGTGCTAAAAGTCACTTAGTTGTTTTGCAATATAGTACCAAAGATTTTGTAGTTAGTGTTTGTTTAAATATATTGTTTATTTGTAATCATAAGTACATTGTAGTTATATTAATGCTATACTTTGGTTTTCATCTTTAGTTAACCAGGTAGGCTTGCCTCCAGGTGGACCTCTGGGTGCTCCTCCAGGCGGACATCTAGGCGTTCCTCCAGGTGGACCTCCAGGTGCTCCTTCAGGTGGACCTCCAGGTGCTCCTCTGGTGGGGCCCCCAGGCGGCCATCCCGGCAGCATTCCACCCCCCTCAGGTGGTCTTCTAGGGGCACGGCCTGGTTTGATTCCCCTCCAGCGTCCTCCTGTTCCCCCACCAACACACATGCAGCGTTTCCCACCACCCCATGGCTCAAGGCCACCTCACCCCGGCATGCCCCCCATGCCTCCACAGATGATGCCCAGGGGGCCACACCCTCAAATGATGCAGCACCATGAGCCACCTCCACCTAAAGGAGCCTTTGGGATGCCCCCTCCGCACAATTTAAGGGCTCCTTTCCCTCATGGGCATGGCCCCCCTCCTCAGGGTCCACCTCCTTTTACCCGACCAGGCGGTCCTCGGAGTTTAGAGGGGCCAGAAGAAATGGATAGCAGACCATTCAGGGGAGACAGGCCTGGTTTCAGGGACAGAGAGCTAGAGAGGGACAGAGACTGGGATCGAGATAGGGAAAGAGACAGGGAAAGAGGTTTTGGAGGTGGCAGGCGTCCATTTGGCGATGGAGGGAGAGGAGCAGGTGGTGATAAAATGGATGGTAGGGACAGGCTTGGAGGATGGCAGGAAGATGGAGGCGATCACCGGGGTGGAGGATGGGAGAGAGACAGAGACCGAGATCGTGACAGGGATCGCGACCGGGATCGAGAACGGGATCGGGACAGAGACAGAGACAGGCGGGACTGGAGGGAGAGGCGAAGCAGCCTCGATAGCGACAGGGAACGTGCCAGGGGCGATGATGGTGATAGAGAGCGAGCGAGGGGGGAGGGAACAGAAAGAGGAAGTCGTGAGAGAGGCAGAGGAGCCGAGGCAAAAGGAGACAGGCCAAGGCGGTCAGAACGGCGTGAGAGGGCCACACGCTGGGACAAAGATGACCGTTTAGCCGAACTGGAAAACATGGACAGATTTCGGACCCCTAACAGTACAGAGCAACCTTGCGTGACCCCTGAGGTTACCAAGGAAACCAGTAAGGAGCCAGGTGTGGAAGCTTCTGAAAAGAAGCCAGAATCAGAACTTATAGCTCCGCCTCCAGAGGGAACTGCTTCTACAGGAGAAACGGCACCCTCTGAGCTGGCTAAAAGTGAACCCACAGAAGCAAACGAGGAGGCTGCATCATAGACTGCTGTGAACCACTGATGGATAGGAACGTGTCTCTGCCATGATAGTCAGTCTCAGTCATGGCAGACTGATTCAAACTAATCACAGTTTGTTCGTCACTGACTGACAGTTTCTGGGCAGTAAGTCGAAAAGATCTCCCACAAATGTTGTTAAGCTTATGAAAATTGATGTCGTCAGGCTTCACATGTCAAAATTAGGCCTGTGTTTCAAAACAAGTGAAAATCACTTTGGATAAATGGCCGTAGTTTTTCTCCTTCCTGCAGGTTATAAGAACGGACAGTGTTTGCATGCTCATGTAGCTCTACCTATTTGTTTTTGCTGTAGTTGGTTTGCCAACGAAGGAAACGACTGATTTGTATGACACATTTCTTTTACTTCACGCCCCTAATTTACTGGAAAAAAGGATGTTTTCAAAGATGTAAATGGTATTGTTTTAGATTGTTTTTAAATTTGCCAAATTGTCATCATGTCAAACACTGAATAACTTTTCAAGCAACTCCATTATACCTAGGCTTTTTTGTTTGTTTGTTTTTTAATTATCTCGTTGCTTTTTTTGTGCTCTAAATTCTCATTGCATTTTCACAACCAGGAAGGCGCTGGTTTGAAAGGGGTTGTTGTGGCCTTAAAATCAAATTCAGTTACTTGCAGGGCTTGCAATTTAAAAATAAGGACAAGGAAAAAAGAAGACAAATGGGGAAATACAAACTCCTTGATGTTTGGGTAATATACACTTTGAGTTAGACGTTGGAATAATAACACAGCCCTTCTTTGAGTTATGTCCCCACTTTCTGCCTGTTGAATCACATCAGTAAGAATAAAAAACAGAGCTTTAGTGCAATAACTGATGATTTTGTGAAATATACCGTATCCTTAAAAAGTCACAGCATAACAGTTTTTTTATATTACTTTTAAAGACATGCTAGTACAGGATCTCTTTAAAAAAAACAAACATAAAACTTGTTATTATCAAACTGTATCGTCACAACATCGCTGATCCCAGTGTGTTAGCTCTCAAATCTTTTATTGTGTTTGGATTTGATTATATGATACAAACCTGTATTACTGGTCATAACCAAGAACCTAAACTATAACAGAGGCAGTATAAATCTATAATAAAATCTGTAAAGTAGATTAAGCTTGATATTGACATGAGGTCAATAAAAGCCCAAGGTTGGCTTTGTTTTGGTAGTCAGAGTGATCTGAACATTCAGAAATTGTCTTGCTTAAATAAAAGTCCTTTGCAAGCAAATCAACGTGTCACCTTGAATAACAGATCATCAAAAGTAGAAACAAAGAAGACTCTATTGGTAAAGTTAAGAATTAATACTGCCTGCCAAATTTTGAAAACCATGTTTGCACCATAGAGTTGTGCAAGTAAAATGCCACTGAAAACGTTCCCCCCCCCCCCCCCCCCCCCCCCCCCAAGACATTCGTACCTAGTGTGCGTGTGCGTGTGCGTGTGTGCATTTTGTTTTTTATTTCCTCAGCTAAAGAAAGAGAAGGACTTCCTCAGATTCAACAGATAAAAATCTTATTCTTTTATTGTTAACTATTCAGAATGTGCAAATATTCAGGCCCAAGCTTAGGTGGATATTGAGCATTTTGATTAACCCTGTGAGGATCAGAAATAACTCATAACTCCTAATACTATGTTTTGCTGGAAAATAGCCTAACAAATTTCAGGGGGAGGAAAAATGTAAATAGCTTTAGATTCTTGTGAGCTAGAATGTTTAGGGTTTTTGTTTTTGTTTTTTTTGTCCCCTAATTGCTGAGACATGGGAGAACAATTTTCATAAGCCAAATTCTAATAACATAGGGTCCCGGGTTTCTTGCACTTCTCACAAGGATAGATACAAGTTTCTGTGTACGTGATTGTTTGTCTCTTAGTAGAAGTCCATTTTTGGATCACACACAAGAGTCCTGTTGTGTTTTGGAAGCATTTCCCATCTTTCTCGTCCATCCATCACAGTCATAAATTAGTTTTGACTACATGGAAATACAGAATGAATCCTGTGGCTATTTGCTTTTATGCTCGTTGATAAAACACAACTTACTAACTTGGTCTCCGTATCACTGTAGACATAGTGTATCTGATATTGTTAAAATCACAAGCCCAGATTCAGCAAGCATAATACTTGTTCCCGAACAATTTCACACAAACAGAGACAAAGAGGGTATATCTAACGCGATGAGATGAAGAACATTGCTTGGGACACTGCTGTAAATATGCTTGTATCACTGACGATTTTGAAAGACTCGCAGTAATTTCTGTTAATAATCTGTGATTTCTTTATCTGAGAGAAATGCATTGACTTGGAAGGAACAACAGAGGCCCTTTGCTTTAACGTTTTTAACTCCTAGTGGTTTGAAAATTGACAGATGTTTCTATGATTTGTTAAAAAAAAGCAGAAGACATGGACATAAAATCTTCAATATTTCAACCATAGGATATTGTTTTTAATAAACTATTTTTGTACCAAATTATTTTTGTGTTCAAATTTTTTTTCTTATGTAGTATGATGTATGATGTTCACCTATGATCCTTGAACCTTGTTCACTTATGATACTTGAGGCTGGTTGTGTACTTTGAGCCATTGTGGCACCTCGAATCTTTTCATTTTCAGCCATTCTGTTGTAGATTTGTTGCTGTGATTGGGACCATTGTTTTCCTGCATGACTCAATTTTGTTCAAGGTTTAGCTGTAACATAGATGGCCTCACATTTGACTGGTACACAGAGGAGTACCACCACATGGTCTGCTTGGTGCCCGCAGTGATAAGGTGCCCAGATCATCACTCTTCCATCACAGTGCTTGGCAGTTAGTGTAGTGCTTGTGCTGATATGCTGGCTTTGGTTTTGTTTGGAAAGGGCCCTATATGCCTTCTCAGATTGATGGGCAGCAACAGATGCTCCTCTAAGATCATTGCTGATATCTTTCTACAAATTGCCAAAATTTCTGCTTTTGTAGCTGTGTTCACACTAATCAATTTAATTTGATTAGCAGTTTGATTATGATTTTTTACTGTTAACTCCTATGGCAGCAGTAAACATATACTCATGAAGTGTGATTTTATTGTGGTGGAAGCAAAACAGCAAAAGTAAGAGGGAGTCCTTGACAATGTTTATGTGAAGCTTAGTTTGGATCTTCTTTTGCTGCTGGTTCGGTCAATATTGTTCGGAGAGAGATAAAACTAACAGCTTTAGAATCAGCGCAAAAAGGGCGTAAACACAAAGCGCGGACCTGCCGAAACATCAGAATCAGCGAGCTGTCGGCTTTCAGCCCAGACCGTGTCCGTGCCGTCGAGTGAGAAAGCCGACATCTCACTGATTCTGATCCGCGGTCTGCGCTTTGTGCTTACGTCTTTGTGCAGAAGCCGTGCTCTCATTTACTGTTTTAAATGTTTGGTGGTTGTCAAAATTTTGTGACCTGAGATTCTGGAATTTTGGGCAAAATACATTTATATAAAAAAAATCCATTCAGGATTTTAATGAATGATATCACGTTATCCAAGCCAGAATCGATTTTAACCGATGAATCGATTATTAAAACCCACCCCTACTCACAAGGATACATATGACATTTTTTAAGTACAGGGAACTTTCTCAGATCTACTCTCGAAAAAATTTATATTTCTCACTTATCTGTGTATTTTATATATTTAATTATTTTTATAAAGTCGTTATAGAGATTTTGTTCCGTCTGTCTGATAGGACACTGTCTTAGCAGTGACCAATCAAAATGTGCCGTTTTTAATTTTATTTGATTCTGATTGGTTGATGTAGCATACACCCGCCTATTAGTTATGTAGTATACGTAATCGCTTGTCAAAAGCAAGACCTCGGCTGGGTGTCGTGTCTGAAACTTCTGCAAAGATGGTGCTGAAAGCTGTTTGCGTTTTGAAGGGAACTAGCGACACTAGTGGGACAGTTTATTTTGAACAGGAGGTAAGACGGGCTATTCTTCTTTGAAGTTGAGAGAAAAAAAAACGTCCTACAAACTACGCATTTAGCCATTTTAAAGCGAAACGCTACCGTTATCGCTGACGGCTAAGCTAGCCAAGTTCTGCTTTCTTTAGCTTGTCTTAATGGTTAGTTTGCTGTTGGCTTGCTAGCTAGGTACGCGTTAGCTTGTGAATGACAGCTCGTGCACAATTGCGTGGGTTTTCTAGCAGTCTGGTCTCATATTCAACGCCGCCCCGTTGCTAATTAACCTCAGTTTACTCTGCACTTCAAAGTAGGTTGCTTGTGTAAACCACGCATTTAACAGGCTATATGAAATCACTGGCTTGTCACTATAGCAGTAACCTTTGGCCACTAAAGCCTGTGCAGTGGTAATGGTTAAAGGTGTGTTTTTTAAGGCCCGCCCAGGCTGTTTGTATAAGAAAGACGCTTGTTGCGTAAATGCAACGTTTGCAGGGCCAGTATAAAACAGACGGCCAGATGTGGTTTCATTAACCAGGCAAGCACTTCTGTATGTAACGCTTTTGCTGTAACTCCGAAACAGCCGGCAAAATGCTTCGATATTATTGTGATCCATCAAAACGAGCAAACGCGAATTTGCTCGTTATTTTTTGCCGAGTCATTGCCTGTCCTTGTTTTCGTTGCCTTTCGTTTATCTGGCCTTCTTGATAAGGGTAAAGTGCACTGTACAACCGTCAAAGACACATGGTCCACTATCAAAGAGACGGACTCATTCACATCAAAGCAAACTTTGTGTGTAAATTACAGTGTATAAGTAATATTTGTAACCAATCATTTGAATTCAGTTTAGTGCATTTTAAAAATTTTACATCACCAAATCACAACAGTTGCCTTAAGGTGCTTGGAGGTTTAAAGGTAGTTTTCTAAGAGATTTCCTGCTGTGTAGACGTGATGAATGATCACCTGTCCCTTTCCATAGAAAATGCATTGCACCCTCCAGTAATAACTTTCAGAATGCATGATTGTGCAGTTTAAACTAACTGTACCATGCCTTAAAACAAACTTATTGAACATTACTGTTGTTGTAGTTCGACTTAATAAGATATTTTAGGTTTATGTTTGAGAGTATGCCTTTTGTAGTAGATCTGAAAGGTCTGTTAATTTTTTGGCACCAAATCCTACAGCCCGGTTTTGTTTTTCCTCTCCTTACGTGATTATAAGGAATGATTACTTACCTTCAATAGCATGAATGGAAGTAATCTTCATTCAATATTCCTGTCCTTCTAGCCACCTGGCTTAGAGAGCTTCTTTTGTATTTGTGTTTTTAATCTGCTAGAATGACTCAGCCCCTGTGAAGCTGACAGGAGAAATCAAAGGCCTTACCCCTGGTGAGCATGGTTTCCATGTCCATGTTTTTGGAGATAACACAAACGGTAAGTTTCTCTGTGTGTGAGAGAGATTCAAATCCAAAGAGACTTTGATTTCTTAATTTTCAGAATTTGATAATGTTACTGCATCACCTAGGTTAGGTAATCTAGACTAAATTTGCAATAGTTCAATATGTTTAATATATATTTTCTTTCCCAGGGTGCATTAGTGCAGGTCCACACTTCAATCCCTACAACAAGAATCATGCTGGACCTAATGATGCGGAAAGGTGAGTCGAGTCTGAAGAAAAAGTATCAGTATAAAAAGTTAATATATTGCATATCAGTAGTAATGTTACATCTGACAGTCCCAAGGCCTGTGTTAAGCAAAGTGGGTGTGTCCAAATGAAACCTTTGTCTAGGCCTGTATTCTTTAGAATATCACGTGGCCACTTGCCTGACTGCCTTGTTATGTGATTTGAGCTGTTAAAAAGACGTGAGAGTTCCTTTTTTTTTTTTTTTTTTTTTCATAAACTGAATCTGAGGATCATCACAAAGTTACAAGGAGATTTTATGCACATTATGGATCAACAAAAAGGGCAAAAAAATTATCAGCAGTTAGGGAGGATTTTAACATGATACCTCCCAGTAATAACATATCTCTTCAAATCAATCTCTGAGGTATATATTACGTTTACATATTCACTGGTATGTAGCACACATGTATTATCACAACAGAGCTGCTGTACATTGAATGACCAGTAAATGTCAGTACTTTCAAATGAGCTTCTTGTGATTTGCCTTCTGGCGAAGCAATTGACCAGAAAGATTCAACACATTCATGGGGCTTCATTGCACCATCACTACTTCTCAGCAGTGGCTACAATAAGAGGTAATATAAATGGTTATAAAGGACTGAAAGATTCAGTGCTTTAAAAATAAGCTTCAGATCATGTCAAGAGATTTGTTGTGATATGGCTGTGTCATTTTAATGAAGACCAAAAATAGCCTTGGATTACTTGTCATTCAGTTAACTCAAAGTTGCAAATTGTTTGCTTGAATAGATTGATTCTTATATAGAAATGGCTCAGGTGAGTTTGCAGAATTTTGCATGCAGTCTGTGTTAGGTGATAATGCTTAATACTTTCACGTAGAGCTGGGCGATATATCGAGTTTTTAAAAAATATCGATATATTTTTATACGAGATATAAGATGTGACAATATCCTTTATATCGATATAGTCTATGTTACGTTATAACTATAGTTGTGGAGCCGCAAGTTTGCCTCTCTTTCGTCCACTTTTGTCTTTACGCAACATTACTCGGCCTCGCCCCTCCTTCACTGAACACAAATCCCCCTCCTCCCCCATCGCTTCACCTGCAGGAAGCGACAAGATGTACACGGCAAATCTCCGTTAACGAGTTACTGCGCATCGCCCCGTGCGTGGGGCTGGACGCCGTCAACGTGTTAGCTAGCTAACCACGCTAACGAGCTAACCACGCTAACGAGCTAACCACGCTAACGAGCTAACCACGCTAACGCCATGCAGCCCAGAGGCGCTGCACAGCCTAAAATCCTTTCATTTTCTCAAAAGTTGACAGCGCGCCTTATGTATGAATTCTGGTTGTGCTTGATGGCCGCGAACCGATTTTATGTGGTACACAGCGCTCAGCAATCTGTCAAAAATGTTTTAGTACGACTTTGGTAAGCTACGGTGCTGCACCGGTTGATGGATTGTCAGAGCATTACGGCGACCGAGGAGCCTCGCGGAGTGATACGTACTGTGCTTCAACGTAATATTACCCTACTGTGTATAAGGACCATAAATGGCACCTGTTAAGAGACGTGGTTACGAAGAGGATTTCAAACTCAATGCTGTCAGTCACACAGTAGAAGTTGGGAACAGAGCAGCTGTGAAATCTGTCTTTCTTACTATGCTCTGCGTCTTTTAGTTTACATTTTGACTGCACAATTGTGAGCTTTTTGTTATGCACAAAAACAACATTGTTTTCTTTTATTTATGCAACATTATTATTTAATAAATGCTCATAATTTATTTTTGAGTAAATTTTATGTACATCTATGCTCTATGTTAATAAAAGTGCCTGTGTGACATCTGGGACACAGCTTTGACTAAGAACTCTCTTTTTGTTCTTACTTTATGGCTTAAAAAATATCGAGATATATATCTTATATCGCCGTCCAGGTAAAAAATATCGAGATATGAATTTTGGGTCATATCGCCCAGCCCTACTTTCACGTTACACTAGGTTTGACTGTAGCTTTGATTTGCATGTATGTGTTTTTTATTCAGAGTGGAACAAAGGTTAAATGTCACCAGTTTGGGCAACCTGTGATAATTAAAAGTGACGCAGGAAAGTAAGAGAAGGGAACGTACAAACAATATGCGCAGCTAATTTCAAACTGGATAGATTATGTGGAATGAATCCCAACTGTAAGGCCAGCATATGCCATCGTCACACTCTGCAGTGTTGTATCATTAAAACAAAATTCACCACAATAAAAGAGACTTAAGCAATCTTAAGGTGATGTTTGTAAATCTTAAGATTCTTGTAGGTTATATTCCATCCATGAAATATTTATTATTTATACACATGTGGCTCAGAGCGGTAGTCTAGGTGGTTCAAACAAACAAAACAAAAAAAACTAACAAAAAAACTGCGTGAACTATTACGTTTTATTTATTTACTTATTTTACTTTTTAACTATCTGTCTTTTGACTGGTACTTAATTACTTTGCTGTAGTACAAATGATCATGAGGAAAACCTGTATCAATAGGAAAAGCTGTAAAAAGTATGAAAACACAGTTACTATTCCATATTTTCTCCTTCATATTTTCCATATTGACACCCCTGGATAAAAGCAAGGTTGTTTTGTTTTTCCTTTGTAAACAGGCATGTTGGAGACCTGGGGAATGTGACTGCAGGAGCAGATAATGTTGCCCAGATTGACATCACGGACAAAGTGATCTCCCTCACAGGTCGTGACTCCATCATTGGAAGAACTATGGTGGTAAGTGAAAAATGACAGTCCTTTGTCACTTTGTTCATTTCCTTTCTGCTTATTTTCATTTCCCTTTTATTCTCAATATATGTGAAAGTGATATGCCAGATTGTGAGCCTCAAGTTACTGTATGTGGCTTAGCTTTGAGAACTGTTTATGAAAACCTTTTTTGCCCTTTGTATTAGATCCACGAGAAGGCTGATGACCTGGGAAAAGGAGGAAATGAAGAGAGCCTGAAGACCGGTAATGCTGGTGGACGTCTGGCCTGTGGAGTCATTGGAATTACCCAGTAATCAACTTAACAGAACATGAAGCACTGAGTTTAGTTTTGTTTTTCATAGAGCACTTAACGAGACCAATATAGCTACTTGATGTGACAGTTTGTCCTTTTCAGTTCTCCGTGACTTTTAATCAGCAGTCAAGTAGAGGAGCCATGCTTTGCCCTGTTTGTTCCTCATGACAATTGTATGAATGGGGTTATGTTTCCAGGCGAGCATCCCAAAGAATTGGTAACGCACAAGTGATGAACAATTGTATACATAAGGAAAAAAATAAATAGTTCATCTAAGTTGTTTGTTTTTTGTGTGTGTGTGATTGATCTTGTAGTTGAAGGTGGCCCCTTTTTAACCTGTTTGGATTCTCTAAAACATTTAAGGATGAGGGCACCATAGATTTCACTGACATTTTCAATGACTATTTTATGGCTGAAATCTTCCAGTTTTTCTTATGTTAGCTTGTTCAAGAAAAGCAGTGAGAAAGATTAAATATTTAAAGATGATAATTTAGGACTTCAACATTAATACAGACAGCAATGTAGTTAAACATCTTGCAGTTAGTTTTATTGGGAATTAACTTTTAAAAACAATCTGTCTCCTATTTGTTTGTGTTAAATAGGAAAGAAGCATCAATATTTGATGAGAGGAATTACTAATTTGACCTTATTTTAGTGCAGTTTTCTTATTTTTTAGGATTGGGTTCTTTTCAACATGAGATGAATATCTCTAACAAGTTGATTTGTTGACATTTTCACATCTTAATTTTTAATGCAAGTGTGTGTTTTGAGTTTATACACTATGCATATAAGGCCACCTTTTCTTTTTTCAGTTTTTTTGTGTGGGGCATTTTTTATGTTTTAACAAAGGGAGAACAAAGGTGTTCAAGTCAACCTAGGATGATTTGTTTTAATTTTCACATGGCTCTACTGAGGTAATGCAAAGTGAAACATGCATTATTTTTTTTGGTAATGTGCTGGAAAAGCTGGAAAAGTTATTTGAAAGTGCTTAATTTTGACTCTGAAAAACGTGTATGAACCCTGTTACCTGAAATGGTTTTCCAACAGTCTTGAAGACGTTCCCAGAGATCCCGAGCACTTGTTGGCCCTTTTGCCTTCACTCTGCAGTTCATCTCATCCTGAAACCATCTCGACTTGGTTTTGATCAGGTGACTGTGGAGGCCAGGCCATCTGGCATTCCATCACTCTCCTTCTTGGTCAAATAGCCCTTACACAACCTCACATTTGCAACACTATAAACAGGTTACTGTAATTTTACAGTAACTTTTTTGCAAATTTAAATGAAAAACCTTGTTGTAAATCTAATTTACAATAAAGTTACTGCAAATGAAAGTCACAGTGATTTCCTTGCTCTAAATGAAATTTCATTTTGCTGCAGGGAAATCCTGCAAAGTGGTAACAACAATAAAACTGATGAATATAAATTCTGCACTGTGTAATAACCCCAATCTTCCTCTAGAGGGGGCACTTACTCTTGGCGAATCAGTTGTAACAATTAGCTGTTGGTTTTGTTCTCCAGCACAAATGAATCCAAACAGCTTTTGTCTTTTTTTATTAAGATTACAAATCCTGTCACACAGTTTGTGCATTTTTACTTAAAGAAACTAAAAGAATACGTATGTATCAGTGGAGGCGAACATCCACAAGTTAGTGTGTTAGTGTTGATCAGGACCTACACAGAAGGGAAAAAATCCTTACTTTAAATTATTAATTGCTATTTCCTGTAAATATAAACTTCTTGTGTACATGTCACAGAGGCGATGAGTGTCAAACTGCTGAAATATCACGTTGGAAGCTGGGCTGAAATTAAAAAATCTTGGCCTATCCATTCATCCAGAAACCTGACTGAACAGCTGTGACCCATGCTGACCAACACCCACCCACCCATCCATCCACCCACCCACCCACACACACACACACACACACACACACACACACATACACACACACACAGTAATACATACAGTCACAAACAGTGTTTCTATCTCAGACAGTATGCACACCTCTGCCTACCGATAACAAGTGCGTGGCTGCTTAAATTGCATTTTCATTTGAATGTAAGTTGCTCCCATGTGAGTTGACATGACCGTACTCTTCTTGTGGGTAAACGGAAGATTGGAGGCTCTTTCAGTGAAGTCCATGCCTCAGGGAGCAATCCAAAGGCAAGCTGCAGCGTGTGCAATTTAAATTGCACACGAAGATGTGGAGTAGAATAATCATATACTCTAACAAGGCACATGAAACAAAATTTATGTTGCTGTGCTTGCTACAGTTAATATATTGCTAGTGAACACATTCAGGTACTAGAAATGTTAAAAAAAAAAAATGAAAGCACCAAGTATTTTATGAAAAGAACTTGAATTTGCAGGGTTTAAGATTGCAATATTCTTTTAAATGGGAAAGCATTTAAACGTGAAGTGATTTTGTATCTGGCCAAGAACTCTGAGGCAGCCTAAAATTGTAAGCTGAGATAGCTCTATTCAAGTAGATGGATGCAGCCAGCCGAACAGAAAGACAGACTGGCTGTAAAAGTTGGTATAAATAGCCTGGGAGTGGAGGTGATGAATAATAGACACTACCATTGCAGCTGACATTGAGGTAGGGAGGCCATGGCAGCCGGAGAATCCAACAAAACTACACAGAACTTTATGGAAAAACAACAGAGAGTCTAACCAGCTGCTGATTGAAGATCATATTGGAAGATTTATTTTTATTCATTTATTTGTTTATTTTTGTCACTGTCACCTTCTCATTCTTTGAAATCTTTTAGTGTCAAATAAAGAAATGGCTGTCAGCACATTCACTGAAAAGTAGTGCTTAGAATTCAGAAGCTTTGTATGATCTTCCCCAAAATACCAGTCTTACAGGAATATTTGTTTCTAAAGTGGTTGCAGTGACAAATGTATCTGCGTGTGCATCATATGAGAAAAGAAAGGAAGAGATGTCAGCCTATTAACCGATACCACACACCCACATCTACACAGTCATACTTGTGATAGTAAAGCCTTCCCTCTGGTGTTCACATAGGGATGACTCACAGTTAGTTCTTTTTAACTAAGTTATGCAAGCTAAGCAGAGGGACAGACACTTTACTGGCATGCCTAAGTGTCTGTATGAGGGAGTGTACTGTACTTGTGATTTTGGTTTTTTGTATTTTTTAAATAGGCATCCAGCTTTGTGCTTTGAAACGCCACAGAGGAGAACCAGTGTGTTCACATTTCTGGAGGAGGGCTCTTACTGTTACTCCCCCAGGCTGCAGTAGAACGTGTATGGCCCAGCACTCCAACCGAACAGCCTGTACCGGCTTTTCTTTAACAGATTCATGTTTATGAATTGCACACAAAACGCATGGCCGCACCCCTGCCTAATAAACAGCTCTATTCCAGTGAGAAATGGACTCGAAGAAGATACTGTAAAGGTCATCAGGGTGTTTTCCTAATCTCTGAGCATATTGCTTTGGGCTCACCTGTGTTCCCAGTCATTACCCATTTGTGTCTTTTGTCCATTCCCGGTTGTTGAATTGAGAGAATAAAAATACTAGTTTAGATCTGTGGTCTCCTAACTGATGTTGGAAGGAATTTCTTCATATTCAGGTTCGTAATGAAAATGCAATCACCGATAAATTGGTAATGGACTGTGCAAAAGTCTTGAGCTACCCTTCATCTCTTTATGTTTTGCGTCCAAGGTGCTTTTAAGTGCTGTCCAAGCTCTCTGAAGGTCTTTTTTAGTTTGTTTTTGAATTTTTTTATTTGACATTGGATGCTTTTACACTCACTTTCAGTTTTCAGTTTAGTTCTTCTACCTTTAAAAAGGATTTTTCTTTGTTTGTTAAGCCACTTAAACATAACCTATGAAGCGCAACAAAGGCACCTACCTCAAGGCATGACCCAGTATTGTGTCTACCTAACAGACAGCTTTGCAAAGATCATTTTGACAGAGAACAGAACAAAAGTCAGGCAACATCCAAAGAAGAACTCTGAATGTCCTTCACGAAGCCTGGAGCACTATTCCTGAAGACTACCTACCTTGACATTCAAGCTTGTTAGAATTGTTTGAATTCTGTTTTTGGATTTTAAAATATATTTGCATGTTTGTTTGCCTGTGTCTCAATAAAACACAGCACCTATTTCCCGTCTTCCTATAGCAAAATATAAAAAAATGAAGGATGGCTGGCTTACGACGTTTACTGCAGTATTTGTGATTTAAGGGACACTCCCCCTCTTGGGATTTAGGCACTACATTGTACGCTTACCGATGAAATTAAAATTGAAGTTTAATTCTAGTTTGAATTCTCATGTTGAGGTATATATAGTAACTCCCCTTTGAGGTTCTGCTGTACTCTAGGGTGAAAGTTCACTTTCCTGTATACTGTTTACCACTGTCTACCACGGGGATATTTTAGAGACTAGGAGCCATAGGTCAGGGGTGAGATGCCATAAACGGTGCCCATGCTATGATGCTATTCTATGCTTTGTAGCCAGACTAATTACAAGGCCCCTGTGACCTAACCTCTGACCTCTGAGTTATGTGTCATGGGATCATGAAAGTGAAGCCATGGAATCCTCTCATGATATTTATAACACAAATATACATTTGCGCTTTCAACCTTTAATAAAAGTAATGTTAAGGTTCATGGTTTTGTGTAATATTAATATGAAAATGTTTTTCAGCCCAGCAGACCAGCCTCAGCAAGGCATGAAAAATGACAGCAAAAGGATTCAGTTTAGCATGTCACAACCCTTTTTTCCTCTATGGTCAAACAGCAGTCTATGGGTTTGACCTTTGAACTCAGTGAAGCAATAGCCTTGGGAAGCTATAACTCGCACCTTTACTCAAGGAGATGCTTATTATTCTTTCCAGAAAGGATGGCTTTATCTCTAGCTATTAGCATGATCCAAATCTGCAGTTTCGGTATGGACAAATTATTTTTGCCTAGTTTCTTTTTCACTCTTATAAAGCTTTTGCGTGCAATTATACTAGCTTTGTACGTTTTGGCTTACTGTTCCAATACTACCTTATACTTGGGGTGTAACTATAGTCTATATATATGAAATATGGATGAAATCTGGCTCTGAAAAGTGAAATTGTTTGAAAATGCATTAGTTCTATGCTGCAGTTGGGTAAGCTTATGGGTGCAAAAATTAGTACTGTATGGGAATAACATCACTTCCCAATTAATTAATGCCACAGTAAAGACTTTTATTATGAATCTATAGTCTCAATCACCAGTTTAAAGTGTTTATTTTATAGGTTATTTTCGAATACAAACTAAGACAAGAGGTAAAGTGGCGGTGTACTTTAGGGCATGAACTACCGCATGAGCATGCAGTGTTCTTGATGTTAAAAAGCCACATGCTGCTTGTCATAAAGGGAAAAAAACAGGGAATGACTTATCTTTTTCAATGATTATTGCTTTTGTAACCCATGTTAAACAAATATTGCATTATATATCATGATTTAATAAGACTGTTAAAGTGAAAACTAAGTCTTGTCTGTACATTAAAAGTTTATGGAGTAGCAGCTTTGGAGGCTTTATGTATTATATAAATGCGTACACAGACAGCACTTACATTCTGGTCACTATATTGTGTTTTCACAGCCGTTAACACGACATTTGCATCAAAGCATGAGAAATAAAAGGGACATTTTTGTCACTTATCCACATATTTTACATATATAAATGGATTTGAATAAGTTTGAAATATTACACTACACTTTTTGTTCTATTAGTTGGTTCATTCAGATTTTCCCCTGCTAACAGAATTCTGTTACGGAAATTCATACCCCCATTAGCTGTTATCAAAGCAAATGTCTATACAGGAACAGAAAAGGGGAAGTGAATTAAAGGTTTTGCTGCCTGGAGAAACTTTACATTCTGTCTTTATTTGACCTTTCGTTCTGTGCTGTGTGCACCTGTGTGTATGTTTGAGATTTTTGCATTAAACACTCTTGCGTGTGTGCATGAGATGTCCTGCACAGGTGTGAAGTGTTCCCAGCAGGATAAAAACTACTACATGCTCCTCTTTTCATTAGGGCAAAACATGAGAAAAGAACAGGGAGAGTGGGAAAGACTAAATCCTCTCATTTCGTCATATATATATATGTATGTATGTATATTAGGGGTGCAACGATACTCGTATCGGAATTGAACCGTTCGATACAGTGCTTTCGGTTAGGTACGCATATGTATCGAACAATACAAAATTTTTAATTTATTTTATCAACTTTCCTTCTGACGATGCTGTCTCTGTTGAGCGCTCAGTGGATCTGCGCTCGACAGTGCAGCCTAGGCGGAGTAGTCGAACACAGATTCACTGAGCACAGGGCAAGCTAGCAGACAGAAGTTAAGCTAGTTGCAACTAGGGCTGGGTATCGTCACTGATTTCTAGAATCGATTCAATTCCGATTCACAAGGTCCAGAATCGATTCGATCCACGATTCGATTTAATTCGATTCGATTCGATTCACTTCGATTTGAATATGGGAAATTTTGACAGTCAGAAATATTATAATTCAGATTAGTACATTTACATATTTTTGTATCTATAAAAAGGAAGCTGACACACGCAAGACTTTATCAATGGTGTGAGCGTCACAGCAGATGCCTTTCTATGAGGTGCCGTAAGGGACATTATTACTGAAACGCTCTCACACACACTACTGAAACACTCTTACACACACTACTGAAACGCTCTCACACACACTACTGAAACGCTCTCACACACACTACTGAAATTTTAGCTCTCACACACACTACTGAAACGCTCTCACACACACAACTGAAACACTCTCACACACACAACTGAAACACTCACACACACTACTGAAACTTTAGCTCTCACACACACTACTGAAATTTTAGCTCTCACACACACTACTGAAACACTCTCACGCACACTACTGAAACGCTCTCACACACACTACTGAAACGCTCTCACACACACTACTGAAACGCTCTCACACACACTACTGAAAAACCAAGGCATTTCAGTTGAACAGGAAGGCATTTCAGTTGAACAGGAAGGCGTTTCAGTTGAACAGGAAGGCATTTCAGTTAAACAGGAAGGCGTTTCAGTTGAACAGGAAGGCATTTCAGTTAAACAGGAAGGCATTTCAGTTAAACAGGAAGGCATTTCAGTTGAACAGGAAGGCATTTCAGTTGAACAGGAAGGCATTTCAGTTAAACAGGAAGGCGTTTCAGTTGAACAGGAAGGCATTTCAGTTAAACAGGAAGGCGTTTCAGTTGAACAGGAAGGCATTTCAGTTGAACAGGAAGTTAATTCTTGACAAAGAAACTGAAGGAAAAAGTGGTAGATTTCAAACAAACCACTACACAGATGTCTACTCAGCAACCTGCTAGTTAGGGGTGGGTTTTTATAATCGATTTATCAATTAAAATCGATTCTGGCTTGGATAACGTAAAATTGATTCATTAAAATCCTGAATCGATTTTTTAATATAAATTAATTTTGCCCGAAATGCCAGAATCTCAGGTGAAACCGCACAAAATTTCAACAACCACCAAACAGCTAAAACAGTAAATGAGAGCAGGAACACGGATTCTGCACAAAGACGTAAACACACAGCGCGGACCCGCGGATCAGAATCAATGGGATGTCGCCTTTCTCACCCGACAGCACGGACACGGTCGGGGCTGAAAGCCAACAGCTGGCTGATTCTGATCTGTCGGCGGTCCGCGCTTTGTTTTCACGCCGTTTTTGCGCAGATTCTAAAGCTGTTAGTTTGATCTCTCTCCAAACAATATTGACTGAACCAGTAGCAAAAGAAGATCCAAACTGCGATTCACATAAACATCGTCATGAATTCCCTCTGACGTTTACTGTTTTGCTTCCACCACGATAAAATCACACGTCATGCACAGCTCTCTCTCTCTGTTTCTCTCTCTCTCTGTACTTCAAGAACTGTTTCCTGTCTAAAAATCTGTTTTCTGCATTATTCGCTTGCTTGTTATGCACAAGTCTACTGTTGTTTACAGCGCTGTCGGCCGCTGTTTTTTTTCGTTTTACATACTTCCGTAAAGAAAATCTTATTTCTGCCGTTCAATACTGAACAAATTTAAACATTTAAAAATTATGCAAAATGCAAAACGCTTAGCCGTGTGTCTAATAAAACCGCTGGAACGTCAGAGGTAACGTTCATATGTTGATTAATGGTTTTCTTTCGTTTTTGATGTACTGCAGAATATTTTTTATAAAATCCCAGGCCAGGAAAAATCACCTTCATGTTTTTCTGTGTTTTATCTTCAGCTACTTTTACACAAAGGCATCTGCTGTGACGCTTACACCTTTGATAAAGTCTTGCTTGTGTCAGCTTCCTTTTTTTAGATACAAAAATATGTAAATGTACTGATCTGAATTATAATATTGCTGACTGTCAAAATTTCCCAGAATCAAATTGAATTGAATTGAATCGAATCGAATTGAATCGAATCATGGAACGATAAGTTAGACAGCTTAGTCTTAGTGAGACAGCTGCATTACTTAAAAATATATTAGCCTCAGCATAAGTCAAAATTTAGAATAGCAGGAGACGGGCATTATCCTGTTTTTTTTGTTTTTTTTGGCATATGTGCTTTTTGTCTTTTTTAGCAAAGAAAAAAATATCTTAAAATCATCAATAAAACCAGGGAGAGAAGGCTTAGCGTTCCTCCATTTAACACAATGGATATGATATTTACTCAAACGTATGATGATGTTAATAATGTCTGAGACAGATGATCCATATAAAAAAAATTATGATGTAATTCAAATAGTGGCACATCATTAATATTTAGGAAAATCCAATTTTTTAAGTTGCACCAAATACATTGTGTGATAGGGCATAGAAAAAAAAAAGATGTTCTAGGGTTTCATTTTCATCAGTACAAAAAGAACACTGATCCACCTCAAAGCCAAATCTCTTTTTTTCAGAAATTCTGCCACAGGATTAATTTTTTTTAAAGTGTGTTTCTTTAACTTTAGGTAGAATAGGCTATTTCATAAATTTTTAGTATGCTTTATCCAGTGTATATGAAATAACTAAATTAGAACCATGCAATGTAACCATTCTGTTGTAACTATGAAATATTTTTGTCTTTGAAGAAACTACTAACAAATTTCTTATTGCATTTTTATCAAACAGCTGACATTGCCCTAGCAATTAATTTGGGAGCACTGATGAGAAATTATTGTATATCATAAAAATTTTAATCAAATGAAGCAGAGGCAGTGGGACCAGTTCACAAAATTTGTTATATTCTCTTTGAGAACAGTTTAGACAATATTTTTCTGAAAAGTCTGGGTAACTTAGAATTACACCGTTATCATCCAACAAATCTGTTATGAATATAATCTTTTTGTTCAAACCAGTCACTCTTGAAAATTGATTTTTGATTAAGTGTTATTACCCTATTATTCCATAAGGTTGAACTATGGGGAGAAGTTGTGGGTAAATCTCATTTTCCCCAAAAATGCACAGTCTGTTTTGGAAAGTTTGATATCTTTATGGGGATTTTATTTACCGCAAAATCACATTTCAAAATAAAGTCTAATCCTGTATACTATTTTATTAAACAAGGATCATAGGATGTGGAGCTAAGTAGAGTCTGGCTGTGACAGACAAGATTTTAACCATTTAATTCTAAGGGTGCCATCCATAAATTCTAATTCTGGAGTTTTGATACCACCTTTATTATATTCCTTCACAAGCTGATATCTTTCTATGTAATGGGTTTTATTCCTCCACAAAAATTCGAAAATAACTGTGTTAGCCTTATTAATGCTTTTAGAGGAGATATATAGAGAGTGACAAGGATAAATCAATTTGGAGATGCCTTCAGCTTTAGATAGGATGTTTCTGCCAAAAAAAGCGAGGTATCTGCTTAACCAGTGGCTAAGTGATTTCTTCATCTCGATGATACAGTTAGAAATATTGGTGTCTTTTCTGCTAATTGGGTTTTTTAGATATTATCAGCCCTATATATTTAACTTTAGATTCAACTCTAACCAAAGCTATTGAGGAGTCAGAGCTTGTATGAATCGGGAGAAGTTCACATTTTTTGATACTGAGAGATAAACGAGAAGCTTTAGTTTTCTCTACCATGTATTTATCTTTCAAAAACATAGATGTATCATCTGTGAATTGACTTATTTTGAAGTCTTTATTAAAAATTGATATTCCTTGTATGTCGTTAGAATTTTTGATTAATAGTGTTAACAACTGAGTTGCCAATATAAAAAGCTTAGGGGAAACAGGACATAATTGCCGAATTCCCTGTTGCACCTTGAATCCATTCCTTGATTCAAGGAAGCTAAAATATTGTTAAGTAATGCGGCTGCTTCACTTAGGCTACAAGCACAGCCGTCCCCAACCCCCAGGTCCTGGACCAGTACCGGTCTGTGAGTCGTTTGGTACCGGGTCGCAAGAGTTGAGGCTTGAGTTTAAAATTTATGGTTTTCATGGTATTTATCTTTTTTTTTTAATTTTTATATTGTTTACGTGGCACAAAAAAGGTTGGGAACTGCTGTACTAGCAGGTTGCTGAGTAGACATCCTTGTAGTGTTTTGAAATATACCACTTTTTCCATCAGTTTCCTTGTCAGGAAACAACTTCCTGTTCAGCGGAAATGCGTTTCAGTTGTGTGTGTGAGAGCGTTTCAGTAGTGTGTGTGAGAGCGTTTCAGTAGTGTGTGTGAGAGCTAAAATTTCAGTAGTGTGTGTGTGAGAGTGTTTCAGTAGTGTGTGTGAGAGCGTTTCAGTAGTGTGTGTGAGAGCGTTTCAGTTGTGTGTGTGAGAGCGTTTCAGTAGTGTGTGTGAGAGCTAAAATTTCAGTTGTGTGTGTGAGAGCGTTTCAGTAGTGTGTGTGAGAGCGTTTCAGTAGTGTGTGTGAGAGCTAAAATTTCAGTAGTGTGTGTGAGAGCGTTTCAGTAGTGTGTGTGAGAGCTAAAATTTCAGTAGTGTGTGTGAGAGCGTTTCAGTAGTGTGTGTGAGAGCTAAAATTTCAGTAGTGTGTGTGAGAGCGTTTCAGTAGTGTGTGTGAGAGCATTTCAGTTGTGTGTGTGAGAGCGTTTCAGTAGTGTGTGTGAGAGCGTTTCAGTAGTGTGTGTGAGAGCGTTTCAGTTGTGTGTGTGAGAGCGTTTCAGTAGTGTGTGTGAGAGCGTTTCAGTAGTGTGTGTGAGAGCTAAAATTTCAGTAGTGTGTGTGAGAGCTAAAATTTCAGTTGTGTGTGTGAGAGCGTTTCAGTAGTGTGTGTGAGAGCGTTTCAGTTGTGTGTGTGAGAGCGTTTCAGTAGTGTGTGTGAGAGCTAAAATTTCAGTAGTGTGTGTGAGAGCGTTTCAGTAGTGTGTGTGAGAGCGTTTCAGTTGTGTGTGTGAGAGCTAAAATTTCAGTAGTGTGTGTGAGAGCGTTTCAGTAGTGTGTGTGAGAGCTAAAATTTCAGTAGTGTGTGTGAGAGCGTTTCAGTAGTGTGTGTGAGAGCGTTTCAGTAATAATGTCCCCTAAAACACAGAAACACATGAAGGTGATTTTTCTTGGCCTGGGATTTTATAAAAATATTCTGCAGTACATCAAAAACGAAAGAAAACCATTAATCAACATATGAACATTACCTCTGAAGTTACAGCGGTTTTATTAGAGACACGGCTAAGCCATATATATATATATATATATATATATATATGGCTGCTCCTTCCCTCACAGTCTTTTTCTTCTTGTTTCTGTCCTTTCCAGATAAAGGAGAAAGTCTTGGCTCTGACCCCCCCACTCTCTGAGATGAAGGAGGAAATTACTGTGCTAATATGCGCATATTTTGGATCCTTTGAAACATCCAGCCTGAAATTATACACTTCTCACCATGCTTCGCTTAATTATTCATCTACTTGTGAAACGTTTCTGGAAAGTAAAATATGCTCAGGCAAGTTGAACTGGAAGAGAAACACTAGGGCTGCACCTACTGGGTAATTTCTCACTTAATTGTTGGACCTATAAAATCTCAGGAAATAACATGAGTTATTTAAAATTTGGTTTTGTGCAAACAAAAATTGAAAACCCCCAAATATTTTATTTTCCATTAATGCAAAAAATTATAAAACTAAATAAATCAGAAAATCTAAAATTTAAGAAACTGAAGCAAACATTTTTTTTCCATCAGCAACTAATTTTCTGTTGTTAATTTCTGAATTCACCTCTACAAACGATTTAGCCTCGCATGTAGTCTTAGATGCATTTTTCTGTTGTGCTGTGTGGACTTTCTTTTCTGCTTGATCTTCTTCAAATTAGGTGTTTTCATTATTTGTTTGTAAATCAGCAAATACTATGGAACTAAACTTTATGAAATTTGGTGGAAAGGTGGAACACAAGGGGAAAACAAATGACATTAAATTACTTAATTTTGTTGTAGATCTGTGTAACATTCTGAAAACCGACATATGCCATTAGCTCTTGAGGAGGATACAAGACCACTTGACCTCCACTGTGCACCAATATATATCAACTGATGCAAATTAGCCAAAGGTAATCCATAAGCAGTTAAATGCAGTATGTTCTTGTTACATTAATGTAACCATTAATCAGAACTACACCTTAATTGTATGATTAGGCTGTGTTTCCTGCATAGCATAGGAGCATAACTCACGCTCGGTCCTATATCTCTGTGTGCACACAAGGGATAGAAATAATCTCTTGCTGGTGTTTAAAGTTATCTCATTAATTACTTGTGGTGCCCCCAGTCTTGTTAGTTCTGGACAGCAATTAACTTGTTTTAATTGGTCTCCTGTTGCTGAGGGAGGTGAGTCAAAAACACCTGCAATTACACAGAGATGGTTAGAGTGAGGGTCATCATTCTGCCAACTGGCTTCAGGTGAACAATCTGTTGCTGGTGTATATGAGCACGAGAAAGGCTGAACAGTCTATTTATGCTGTATAATTTAGATTTTTTTTAATTGACCAAACTCTGCTAACAAACTATTTAACTGTACTAACTGATGGAGATGTTTTCTAAAGCAACATCTGAATTACACTCGGGCCCATACAGGTTTTATTCTATTCTCCTTCACTATTTACTTACAAATTCTTACATGAACACAAGTCTTCATAACAATTTATGTGACTTGATCCCAGCTAATACTGACCATAAAATTTGATGGGACCCAGCTGCTGATCATATGTCATTATCACTGGTAAATTTAATCTTGTTTGCCAGTACGCCAGTCAGCCAGTTACAGTTACCTTTGTTGAATATCAGCCGATACCAGATCATCAACTCTAATTAAATTTTTACCGTTTCCGATATCATCACACCCAAAATAATGCATCATATTATGTCAATCTGTTGAACACACCCGGGAGTCTACACAATTCCACCCTTTTGACCTGATAGGCTCTTTAGTTCCGTACCATCAGAGTAAGAACAAAGGAAACTTTGTAAGGTAAGAAAAATCTGCTTAATCTCCCTGGTTGCTATTTAATGTAAAGGGATATCATATCAGTGATCATGTATATTGTTTGTATATTAATTGTGTTACATTAAATTCCTTTATTTTGTTACTTTAAAAGTTGGTGGTAGTACCAAAACGATGGATGGATTAGTGATGTAAGTTGAGCTTATGATAGCTTGTTTGTCTTTGGTTTTATTTTTAAATTATACAATTAGTCCATCCATCAATCATACATAGGTTTGTGAGTCAGTGGAACCAACTTTGCTGTATTTTTTTTTTTCAGGGTATTTTTAGGGGTATCTTGTGCTTACAGTTGCTCAGCTGTTTACAGTAAATCAGCCTGCAGAGTTCTTAACTTCCTATAGAGCAGAGGCAAAGGTAAAGGCAAAGGATTAAAATTCATCCATCCATTCGCTTATCCTTTTTCAGGGTCGCGGGGGGCACTGGAGCCTATCCCAGCTGTCATAGGGCGAGAGGTGGAGTACAATCTGGACAGGTCGCCAGTCTGTCGCAGGGCCAACACACAGGGACAGACAACCATTCGCACTCACATTCACACCTAGTGGCAATTTGGATTATCCAATTAACCTATCCCCACAAGCTGCATGTCTTTGGACGGTGGGAGGAAGCCGGAGTACCCAGAGGGAACCCACACAAACACGGGGAGAACATGCAAACTCCACACAGACAGACCCCGGCCTGATGGTGGAATTGAACTCAGGACTTTCTTGCTGTGCGGCAACAGTGCTAACCACCATGCTGCCAGGATTAAAGTTATGAATGAAATTCTTTCCGTCCCTTCAGCGAAGAGAATAAAAGCAGGAAGCGAACCCTGGAAGATAGACAACTACCCCCTCCCCCAAAACAAAATCAGAGGGGAATATATATTTTAGGAGCAAAGAAATCCTGTCTACTCTGCACCTCTCCAAATATACCATCGCAAAACTGCACCTGGTGCAAAAGCCCTCGATCTGCAGGCTATAAGAGCAACAGCTGTGACAGGCAGCTCCTGGTATACCTCCATTCTCCTGGGAGTAAACCAGCTGCTACAGATGTTAGAGAGGCAGATAGATGGTGAGATGCTTTATAGAAACCTACAGAGAGATTATGATGTTGAGTGTGAATTACAATCACTTGTGGAGTGGAGTTTTTCCTAAAAATAGAGTGTCATCCATCAGCAGCAAAAACAACAAAAACAAATTCCTGCCAGATCAAGTTGTTAACCCAGTACTACACACCAAAGTGACTGTCACTTATTCCACACACTGCACGAGAAATCAAAAACATTGACGTGATGTGTATATCTACACAAACTAGTTAAAAGCCCATGAAACAGCAATGAATAAATTAAGCTATCAAACACTGGTAGACTTTTATTTGTTTATTGCTCTTAATTAATATTGCTGTTTTATTAAAGCAGTATCACACACGATTATATTCCTATACTGAATATGAAAACTTGGCCTCCATTCTCATGTCTGTCACCAAATCACAGCTGTGCTCCCTCTTCAGCTTAAACAACATTTGAGTAAAGATTAAAATTAAACCTGTGGATAGAGTGGTTAGTCTTGAACTACGTATTATACACTGATGCCCCTCAACATGATCAGCAGCTGCTTGCTAACTGTGACACTGAAGCCACTGACCATGAGGTTGTGGTTCAAACTTTTTGATCACTTAATCAATTTGACACTCTTTTAAAAGTATCGTATCAAGAGGAGCAATCAGTTTGTGTCTGACATGAAAAACAGCTTCTTCCGCTTCACCTCACACATGTAAAGGTCGGCATCCATTGCTGTCACATGACCGAAAGCAGCAGATACTTGCGTTAGCAAGAGAGAAACTGAGAGCGTCTAGAGAGGGCCCATCTTTCTATGATGGGGCATAATTGAGATATATGACCAGTGCTTTCCATTTAATTCTACTAACTGAAAAATCAATTCACTGATCCAGTAATTCAGCATCAGATCGCCTGTTTAAATGCCACAGTGATTACTGTAAAAGCATTTTTTTTTTCAATGCGAACAATACAGATCCTACAAAGAACAATGATGATAGCAAACATGTCCTTAACAGAACAATCAACAAGTAATCTAATATACAAGACATAATGTTATACTGTTTTTGTTATTATGATATTTGAGATCTGAGCACTTTCATTTGATGTTGTGAGACATTGCATGTTTTTTTTAATTATTCAGGATAAAAAAAGGGACAATAACATAATATTTGTTGTCTGTTTATTATTTGTGGTGTCAAATCATCAAATGAAATATTGGCTTTTTCAGTGGCTTGGCAGCATCTTTTAGTGTCACTAAATCCCATCCTTGTCTGCCTCCTGTTGTCTGCATTTTTCTGGCTGTTTTTACTTTTAATTATTTGAGCTTGCTAGACAGCATAAACCTACCAAACGATGTGTAAGTAGGGTTGCAGCAGTCCAAGTCTGCCACAGACACAGCAGCAGAAAAACACCCTCAGTCCTGTCTTGTTTCCTTTTTTTCCTTCTGAGGGCACAATGGCCCTTGGTTTTGCTGATGCATACAGAAAGCTTCAAAGTTAGACGATGAGGACAGACGACACCCTACAGCACAATACCTGCCACCTATGCACTCTGGAGGATTTTGTCATTTAGTGTCTGCTTGTTCAAATTTGTATATATTTTATTTTTCTGATGATTTAATTTTAACACCCAGATGTAAAAAAAGAAAACAAAATGCATTAGCAAAAACTGGTGGTCCCACAGCTGTGCATCAGTTTATTGTCTGTGGTACATGCTGTTCGTGTACATATGTGTGCATGTCTGTGTACATGTTGTGGTTTGTGTAAGTGTGGGTTGTCTCTGTCTCTATGTTCCTCTCTCAGTGGGTGGTAACTGTTAAACTTCCATTTGCTGGGATTACTCCTCCAGTCAGTCCTGTGGGAGCAGCCATCAGCCCGTCATCTTTCAGAGCAACACTATACCTTCTGAGGCTTTAATCCCTTCTTCCCTCTCCTTCCCCTCCTTTTCCCACACTCAACCTCTGAACCTCATCTCCAATTTTCTTTTCCCCCTCCCTCGCTGGCTTTTTTTTTCTCTTTTGCTGGGGCTGTCAACTTTTAGCTGAACTGGCTAAAACTCAGTGGATGCAGCAGTGATTGCATTAAAAGCTGTGATTTTACACCTTTTAGGATGCTACTGTTCTTAATCCTTTTAGGGTGAAACTGTCAGCTTTTTAGCACCAATCACCAAAATGATAAACAAAATGCTATAGAACAAAAAAAACATTTATTTCATTAGTATTAAATATGTGCATTAATTTGTTAATTGTTACAAAATTCGTAATAATGGTAATAATATTATACAACAATATCTTGAATGCTGAAACTAAACTTTGCCTGTAGCACTATAGGCTAACCCTGTCCAGTACGGGCAACCCGGGGCTAGATGATGTGGATTTGAGATGGCTGTTTGTTACAGATAAAGAGTGATGCAGTGAGACAAGCACAACTGGAGGACAAGAAAGGGTCTAATTCTGTCTCTGCGGCTTGACCTGGAAACAACCCATACATAAAAATTTCTTAAATGAGCAGGAAATGTGTGTGTGTGTGTGTGTGTGTGTGTGTGTGTGTGTGTGTGTGTGTGTGTTATTAAGTGCATGAAGTAAGTGGGTGAGAAAAAAGAAAAAAATAACCCCTTTTAAAAAAAAAGGTACCTCTTGCCTGTGAATCTAGCTGCTGTTCTTGGCAGAGTGCTACATGCTGAATGCTATACTGAGGAGGTGCTTACAATAACAATACTAATAATAATCAGTGTTGAATGACTACTATATATCCTCCTTGTCAACCTGCCACAGGTACGTGTGTGTGTGTATTGGGTGGTTGCGTAGGAGAAGTTTTTGCAAGTGCTTCCATTGGGCAGCTACCAGTTAGCTATCTAAATCATTACTGAAATAATAATATATATGTTTGTAGTTTTTATCAGTTATAGTAAGGGTTTATTATTCTGTTATTAGGCATCCTTTCATTGCCTTTGAGTTCTTTCTCATCTACCTTGCTGAGCCATGTTACATGACATATTAACACTTTGACAGGATGTCACATCTGAATCCATTCAAAGCCCTGTCCAAGAGTCCCTGATGAGTAGTGAACTCTTTTGATGTTTGAGGCTGTAACCCCACAAGAGTTTGAGCTCATGGGTCTCATAACAAAAGAGCAGTCTGGTGTGTGTATGTGTCAGTGTATGTGAGACTGTATGGGGCAGTGGAAATGATGAAAATTGCTGTGCAGTTTAGTGCTCATGAGGTTGTGACGAGTCTTATCTGTCTCCTCCCCCAGATGACAGACCTACATGGTGCCTTGTTCTCCACTTTCTTGCTCCATCTGTCTTTGGCTCATTCACTCGCACACGCACGCGTGCACACACACACACGCACGCACACACACACAGACATCACGTATTATTTTTGCTGCCGCTTGTTGGTACGTATTTATTATACAAATAAGCGTAAGTAAGAAAGCTGAAGTAAGCCAAAAGAACATAGAAACAAATACAGTGTTTTCACCCCTCCCATGTCCTGCTATCCCACATAATTGTTTTTTAATCCAGCACCATAATTATCTCCGTTCTTGGTTTACATTGAAGGTTATTATTGTTGTGAGTATGATTTCATGTATTTACTCTGGTGATCTGGGCTGAGCTATGCTGAGTGACAAGTGATTGTTTCCTGTCTTTTGATCGCTCAGAAAAACTGCACATAGATACCCACAACTTAATTCTGTATCTGGCTTAGTCATCCAGGAGTATTAAGAAGAGTTTATCCTGACTAAACATTATTAATGATGCACTGTCTCTTCAGGTGCCCTGTGTATATTTTAATGGATTACTATGTGGATACAACTGGCGTCTCTACTGTATTAAAGCATCCCTGTTTCGTGTAGACCTCTGTAGAAAGATCTACATCTCTGCTGACTCTTCCAACACACATTACATATTTCTTTCCCTTTGCGCACTAATTGACTATTTTAGTCTCATCTCAACCCACATTCGTGCTCCTACCATTGTGTCTTAAACCCACCTGATTCCAAAATAAATTCATGTTGACTGTAGTGCCCATCTTGTTTAATTGATCATGCTGTTTATCTCAGTATAAGCTACAAAAAGGACATATGGTAAATTAGTTTAGTGTAGTAATGATTTTGTAGTGTCTCCAGGGAAAGGATTTGTAGTGGTTCTGCTGTGAGGGTCTAACTGCAACTTCAGTGTGTTATCCAATTAAGGGCTAAACATTGCTGCCAGTGTTTTTCAGTGAGTGCTTTATTAGTATGGACTGAGCTAGCTGTGTGAGCTAACTGTAATACAGCCCATAAATTTACAAAGGGAATCAGGGATTTACTGATTTACTCCAAGGCAGGCCATCAATGCCTATGTGTTTATGTTTGTCTTGTACTGATTTTGAAACTGTTTAAAAATATACAGTACAATGGAAAAGTCTTGAGCTACCCGTTATTTCTTTGTAAATATATATATATTTCAGGAAAATGGATGTAGTGATTACTGGGACATGTGCAAACACACATAGAGATACATCATATAGGGCAAAAAACTGAGTTTTTACAGTTCTTCTTCAACATAGTCTGAACTCTCCAGACCATCAAAGTAACAAAGTGCATTAAGATGTAACTTTTGTTCATGCCTTTAGTTAGATAGATACTGAAATACTGGGTCTTTATTCTTAACATGACTATGTTGCTAGCTTCCACCTCACTTACAAAGAATTATTATGAACACCCTACTTTTCTGGGCAATCCAAAGTTGCTTAACTCAACTTCATGGAGTCTTCGGCAGATTTAACTGCACTGTGGCAATAGCACACTCCTGCATCTGACGCAACAATGATGTAAATGACCAACTCCATTCTTTTAGACAGCAGGCAATGGGCTTACGGTCATGTTTGTCTTTGCTGTAAAAGCCTATTAACGAACCGCATAAGTGCAGCAGTGGTTTAGGAGCAGTAACATGAGAGTGACCAGAATAAAAAGAACAAAATATAACGTTCTTGTTCGATAACCACACCGCAGGTAATGAACTAACCTCTCCCACATGAATATTCATTATAGACTCAAAGCTTTAGGCTAATGTGGTACTGTGTGACCTTGCAGTCTACGGGAAATAACCAGCTAGCCCATTAGTAATTGTTAACATCAACTCACCAGTATATTTGCTCTTTTTGTCCATCTGCTCCTAGGGGCTATCAGCTCCTAGGCTGATAACAGTGAACTAGAATTCGTTCACTTGCAGCATCTAAAATAGAATTGAAAGCATATGTGCATCGCATCCAGCAATGTGGATCTTTATAGTGTTTCTTTTTTGTTGTTGAAATGATTACATGCATAAACATTTATTTTATTGATTGAGATGAAGATATTTGTCAAGAAACTGAGATAAATAAACAAGTGAAGGTACAGTATGTGTGCCACATCCTCTATGTACATACGTGGTTGCATGTTGGGGTGTGTATAACCCAGTATACTTGACAAATGGAACAACAAATATCACATTTTTTTGCCAAACCCAAGATATCCAGCATACGCGATATGAACAGTAATCTCTGAATTCAGCTGTCTCATTGCCAAATGTTTATAAAATCAAGCACCTAGCCATGCAGTCTGCCTTTACAAACATTTGTAAAAAAAAAATAATAAAATGGGTTATTCTAAAATGCTTACTGAATTTAAGCGTGGTACCAGTGCAATGAGACAGTTTGTTAAAGTTCTTCCCAGTAGATAATTCACTTTCACACATGGTACTGCTACAAAGTGAAAGCATTTAGGAACCACAGCAACTCAGCCATGAAGTTACACACCAGTATTTACATCAGCGAAAACAGAGTGTGATGGGAGCTTCATGGTACAGGCTTCTGTGGATGAGCAGCTCCTGTGTATGTGTCATAATGTTAATCACAACCATGCAGTCTAACTACTGATGCTCACCTTATTTTAAAAGTCCAGTCAGTCAATTCTGTTGTCACTATTCATGAGTGAAGTTGTGTCTTCCTCTGTAGGCATGTCCATGTGTTTGTCTATTCAGCACATGCTTTGTCCACATACCGCTCTACACGTGTCTTTATAGTGATGTCCCCTGCTAATGGAAAATGTAATAGAGACTAGCTATTATGACCCTAAGCAGTGGAAAGAGCAACCAGTAGCTAATATGACTCCTGGAGAAAGGTAGAAGGCCAGGAGGAATGTGCTATTGTGGACCTGCAATGCATGCATTATTCAACAGTTCTACTCGCATGGCTGATGATAATGATTTTATCAAATCTGGCACGGTGGATGTTGGCGGGTTGGGGGTGGGGATGTGCACTTTTTTTTGTTCCCTTTCCAATACAGTATGTTCATGAATTTCAATATGATATGTTTGGCAACAGAGATGGCAGGAACCATGAAATGAGAAACCAATCTCATCCCGTCAGCTCTTAACTGATATTGCCACCCACACATACACACTGTGATGACATCTGATAAGGATCAAAAGGTGGAGCCTATTGTGCTGAAAGGCCAGCTCAGGTGGGGTGGAAGAGAGAGGGGAGAAACACTTGTGTAGTGGTGCTCCTACCAATGTTTAATCAATAGAAAACTCAACTGGTCAATGGGCTTTGGTATTCATTTACCCTGCCCGTTCCTAAACTCTGACACACAGCTGACAGAAGACTGTGTGTGCATTCTTATTACACAAGCATCCCACCAGATGATGAGTGCAGACAGGGCAAAACAACAAAAAAATACACCCCTGATGTTTTTGCAGCCCCCCTACTTCTCTACTTGCATAACATTCTCCACCTGCAGTTGTTGTTTTTACCAACTCTGTTTTCTACTTTTTCAAACATGCCATCACATACAGTACATAACTTGGAGTTATCATTAAACTACTGACTAATTTCTTCCCACTTCTTGGATAATTGCATTACAGTCCAATAAAGGAATGTTTGGGTTGGAGTGTGGGAACAGGTTTCTGTTCATCCTCCAGGACCAGCTACTTCCTGTCTCAGCCAGTTCACAGCATGACACTACCTTCCCCAGTCATGCTGTTAGATAACATGGAAGACTGGGAAGATAATCGGGTCTGATGTGTAGACAGGGAAACTAGGAGACAGATACATAAGTGGACGTACATGCATACAATCCTACGCAAAGGAATTATGTCATGCAAGAGGCACAGCGGTGGGATTGTCTCAGTAAGGTGCTGAAATGTCATCATGTGCCTGGGGGGAAAAGTGCTGTGAATGCATGTGTGTGTCTGTGTGTGTGTTGTCTGTGCATTATCATGTAGTGACTTTGTACTTGTGACTGTCTCCCCTCTTTCCCCTGTGGAGACTGTATGAGGTCCTTTTGTTGGGTAGATCTGTTACCTCTCCTGGCCTTTGTCCTGACATGTTTGCCTGCATAAATGCTAGACACCTAAACACCAGCTATTTCAGTAACTTCACAGTGCAGAAAACAAACTCAACAAGGATGATTGGCCTATTATATAAATGTGGTTGTATTTCCTCATAAATGTTCTGTTTTTGGTGATTAAGTTTGGTAATATTAAGAACTCCGAGAGCTCTTTTGTCAGACAGTAAAGAGCAAATTATCTGCAGACAGAGAGACAGTTACTGACTGTTGGAGAGTAATTTACGCATTTTTCTTACTGGGATTTGCAGAAACACTGAGCATATTTTGAGATGGAAAACTTTCACTAGTTCTGGATGAAACTCGCCACTGAATTTCCCGCACAACCGACAAATCAAAAATGTTCCTTTTGAAAAAAATGCCTGAAGGATATTACTTTCTTTCTTGATTGTGCTAAACCTGGTTTTAGCTCCATAAAAACCCAAACGATCATTTCTTTGCATTTCCTGCTCTTTGATCTTGGCATTCCTGTTTGAATCTTAAATGAATAAGGTTAAAAAAGCATAAAACTATTAGTTACTAAAGAATAAATGAGGAACCAATTGGGAAATACCTCATTATTGATACTGTTCATTATCATTTCTCAAATCCAGATCCAGGATATATTTAAAGATAATTGTCGTTTGCCAAAGAACTGCCTAGAAGATGCTATTACTGAACCATTAGGGAATAATTGGTTTAAAATATCTCTAATCAATCTAATTCCCCATTTTCTAAATGAATCACACCTGAATAACTCAGCAATAAAAATTAAGTGGTACAAAACAATACTCAAGATTACTCCAAAGTCAGGTGTTCTTTTTTTAATGCTCAAGTACTGAGAATGATTAATGTTTTTATGACTTAAAGTGATGCAAAATGAACTTTTGCTGTTTACTCCCACTTAGTTTTTGAGGCAGAGGCAATCAGTATTAAAACTCAAATACAGTGGGCAGTTAGATCTAAGTCTTACCTAATGATTCTCTTATTTGGTGTCTTACATAGTTTATCCCCAGTTAATAATCAGCATCTCTTATGAAGTTGTACTTAATGACTTATTAGGAACTCATTGATGAATAATTCTTTCACAGTTTTGTTTCATGTTCTTGGTCTCAGTAATTATGAAGTATTTATTATAAGGTGTGTGTGTGTGTGTTTGCTTGTGTTGACCACAAGGCAAATAGCTATCCCATATATGATGTAGTCCTGCAACAGTGATTTGGACTTTGAGGGTCCACCGTAGATGATGTTAATCCAAGCTGACAACCCATTTCAGAAGGCTGCAAAGGTTCAGCGCCATGTTTCTTGATATTCAAAATAGTCAAAGAGAAATTGAGAAAATAGTCAAAAACATCAGAAGAGACTTAATCCTTTTTAATTTGATACTTGAAATAAGAATGCTGGCTGGGTTATAAAATAGTAAATACAGAAATGATGGAAGAAAAGACAAGATTGCAGCAGAAGCATAACATGAGCAACAGCAGCTTGTGCGAAAGGCTTCAGAGAGAGAGAGAGAGAGAGAGAGAGAGAGAGATGCGTTTTTCATGTACTCCATCACGCAATATCTTCACCTTTCTGTTCAAAACCACATGTGCCTTGCAGGGTATTTTACTTTTTTAAAGTTAGCTAGCTGATGAGTATTTCCTGATAGCTTACCATCAGTAGAGCGTTGGTTTGGGCTATCTATTATCTTTCCCCAGAATTACTTACTATATCAGCCTATCTTTCCTTGCAGGCAAATATCGTTTTCTTGTGTGTTTGTGCATGCCCATGCTTGTCCACTCCACTCCACTGTGCCTTTGTTTGTGTTTAGAACGAGTCCAGAGAGCCAGCAATTAAAAGGAGGACTGGGACATTTAGGCTTAGAGGCACAGACCCAGCATACACGCTGGCAGTCAATTGGCAAGCCAGAGGAGGCGAAATTGGAGCGAGAGAAAGAGGGAGTGAGCTGGAGATGAGAGAGGGGAGAAGGAGGGCTGGGTTGGAGCGCATGTGGGAGAGAGAAAAGGGGAAACCAGAAAAAAGGGGGCGGGCTTACACTCAGTACACACGCACACACCCTCCACTAAGCCTTCAGTCTGGTGTAGGCACGCAAAAAGACAGCAAGTATTCGAGTATGAGCTCTAATGTGTCTGTGTGTGCGTAAAAGCTGCGCTGGAGTCCGGGAGACGTTTCACTGATGCAAGGATTTCCCTCTTTTTAATTTTTGAAGAGGACGCGCACAGGCTGTGTTTTTACCAGTTCAGGGGATTAACTGTAACACGCACGGGGACCTATTAAGTAAAGGTAAAGAGAGCTGTTTCTTGTTTTGAGGACGTTTGGTGAGCTTTGTGAGAGGTTGAAACTGTTGCCTATGGTGACTGGCTTTGTGTTATGTGTGATTAGATAAGTTACTAACTGTGTGTAGCACGTGTGCGTCTTCATAGAGTATACGATTTGTGGCATACCTGTGCGTATGTATATGTGCTACACCAACATGTGGTGTGACTACTCTTCTTTGCTAGTACAGTATAGGCTCTGTTACTGTTTGGGGGATGCCTTTTTCGTTCTTCCGCTCTTTAGGTTCTCTTACACTTCTTGTCACACACAAATTGAAATAAATACACGAGAATTGCACAGAAAGCCCATTTTGCTTAAATGCTAATCCTGCATGGCCATTTTATGTGTGACGATGAAAGGAGCTTATCAATCATTAATTCTGTGTTGGGACTTTGCCTAGTTTCCCAGTGGTGCTAATTTAATGATGATAAAATACCTTAACAGCCCTCTGAACCTACAGCACCTGGCAGTGCCCTTTGAGCTGTGGCGTTTGTTCTCTAAGAGTAGGGGGAACACAGTGAGGCGCGTTATATCCAGGGCATGTGTTTGGTTGTGTGCGTTCACATACTGTAACAGATCTGAGATGCAGAGTTATGAAATTTCTTGAGATAAAAGTGTGATTACTCTCATTTCAAGATCAAAAGATCAAGTGCTGCTTTCAGTAATTATGGCCTGTCAGAAGCTTGTTAGCATGTGCTCTGTGAAGAAGCATAAAAAGCACTCAGTCCTCGACATTTCTGGTTATACCATCAAAGGTTCACAATGGAAGATGTAGAAAGACAGATTCACTGAGAAATTTGGATAAAGACATCAACCTGCTCTGTGCATGTCCGTATGTGTAGGAATATTAAGAGAGGAGAAAAGAAAAAGCAAAAGAGTGAAGCGGAGGATGAGACTGGCAAAGAGGGAGACTTTAGAGCTACTGAAAGTCTTGAGGGAACAGCAGTTAAAGGCAGATTGGTACAGAAGACTTAGCAGAGTTGCAGTCAGCAGCAATACATGATAAAAAAGTAGGGAAACATTGTAAAGTAAGGGAAATACAGAAACAGTGGTGGGGATTCTGCAAATATCCACTGTCATTTCCTACTGAACACTACAGACATATTTAGCATCTGTCACTCAAACGTGTGTGCATTAGAGGAGGTGTGAGGTCTCAGCTGTGCCAGGATCCAGACAGCAAAAGAATTACAGCGGATCAAAGGGCAAGTAGTCTCTGCTGTCCTTTCCTCCACCCTTAAAATCCCTCTTCTTTGCTGGGAAGGAAAAAAAAACCTTTGGTGGTTGGCTTGAGATTTTTCTCAACACCAATTATCTACTCAGCAGAGACCATGTGAGGAATCCTTTCATTTTGCTGTCATTTTGTTGTTCTGGGACCTAATAGGGAAAGCAAACGCCTCACTGCGTATCAGCAGTATTTACAGTAGATGGTTTGATATTGGTGTGGTTGTTTGATAAGCCAAGCAAAGGGCTTACCCCAAAAGATATCCCTGTTATATAAAGTCAAATCATGACAGCTCAGTAGGCAAACTTTTAAAGAGACTGTTACACGCCTCTCTTCCACAGAATCCCGATAAGAGCTGTCACAGCACATTTTTGAGTCAAACTGTAAAACAAAGAGCTCTACAGCAAATCAATTTCCCCACTCTGCCTTGTAACTTGGTGAAAAACTGTGTTCATTCTGTTAATATTTGCTTTTCTCTCCTTCTTCTGATGACTGTTAAACCAGATCTCTGTGTCGCTTTCTTGTGTTTTCTTCACCTTATCTGTCTTGCCTTCTTGCCACAATTCAATGCCTCGGTTGCCATGAGGAAGTTGAATATTGGCAGGGTGTTTTGAGGAAGCGATCCGTGAAAGGATTTACAGTGACAGATAAAAACTGGTGTGTGTGTGTGTGTGTGTTTGCGTGCGCATGAGTGTAAGCGCGTATATATGTGCACACTTTTGTTTATATATATATTTATTTATTTATTTACAAAAATGACAGACTTTGCAAAAGCTGGGGGAAAAGAGGAGGGAGGGAGCCATTATCCCATTCAGGTTTTTTTTGTGTCCATTTACTGTGTACGCAAGTGTGTCCGCGGAACAAATATGTGCACATCCACACAACCACACGGTGCTGTGTATACTGTAGGCTAATAATGTGTGTGAGCATGAAGGGGGGATGGGACTTTGTTAAGTGAACCCTCTGGGTTGGCGAGTGTGTGTCTGTTTGTTAAGGTGTACATACTGACCCAGATTGATACACTTGCTCTCATGCTCTATCAGCTCACTTTTAAGGCCTGTATATGCTCAGTTCAGAGAGAACATTGAATTTACCGACAGCTTGGATAGGTCTTAATCACAAAACAAGTTAACTTAACAATGACGAGTTTCCTTTGGGGTGAGAGAATTTTGCTTTCAGATGTAGTCCATCTCACGTGACGACATTAATACATATTCTTTATAAATGCACTGATACGTAGATATAATTAGTGTATTAAATAAGAATCACCAAATCAACTATATACTCTGATCTTTTCATGTAAATTTCAGTTTCCTGCATACATTAAATAACAAATATAGTATTTTTCTTCATCATCGACAAGAAAAACAACAAGGATATTCTCACATTGTTGTCTACTGCAGTGAATAAATCGAATAATTAAAGATATAACACACACGATGCAGGAACGGTCTTTATATGTGTCTTATTTTCTAAATTTACCTTTTATCCCTCTTCCTCTGTGGTCCACTCATTTCTGCTGTTAAACAAATGTGGGGCTTATGCTCTTCCCCACCAACCCCACCACCATCCCCACATGCAATCAAGCTGTTTAAATGTTTGTGTTTCAGTGTGCGCCTCTGGGTTCTCTCTGTGTGTCTTCTACGTGTGTGTGTGTTCATGTTTCTCACTGTCTGTTGCCGTCATTTGGAGCCAAGTAAGAAGAGAAATATCGTTGAAGTCTGTTTTGGGAAAAGCAAGAGAAAACTGACAGCTGAGGGTGGGGGGAAGTTAGAATGTTGTTATTTTTCCTCTCTCTTCTCTGGCTTCACTGAGTTTCTCTAATTACGCTGCTGGTTCAGTTCTGGCTACACGCAAAAGCAGAGGGAATCCCTTTGCAATGCAGATTGTAACAAAAAAGGCCATAGCTCTGAAACTGAGCGGGTCAAGATCAAGTGGATGAGATGAATCGGTGGGTTAGTAAGATGAGTTACAGAACAGGGGAAAATGTGTTTATGCTGCAAAAAAACAAAAGCTAAGATACATTTTTCAAATATTCCCCCAGCTCTTCTTTCTGGATAATTTAACTTCCTCAGTTGTATTTAATAAAAATGACTCTGATAAAATCTCGTAATGTCATAAACCGTGCAGTGGGGGTTGATGGGTCACACATGTTTCCCTATTAAAGTTGAATAGGTTGGAAATCATTAGGATATCACATATACTGCGTACACATCTGGATGTTTCTGGGCACTTGTGAAATATTTGGAAATTATGAAATGCATATGTGACTATGCGTGATTATGTCATACTAACGTCTTTGCTTTTTCATTATGAAATGTCACTAGTCTGGTTGAGCAGGACTACTTTGTTGTTACCTAAGGACTGCAGATCAGGTGGAGAACATTGTCCCAGACTCCTTAACATTAACCCCCTGATGAGAAGTAAAAAAAGCAGAAGGGATGCCTCTAATTTGTAAAGGGGGTCTAAGCAGGGGAGGGGTGTCTCACAGTTGACATGAGCTGGCATGTGCCCTCATCATTTCCTCCCTTTTGTCTGTTCTGTCTGGTGATGAATTGGGAGTTTCCTCCTTCCTTCCTTCCTTTACTCCCTCCCTCATTCTCCCATGCTTTATTTTCTCTTTGTGTCCCTCTTTCCGTCTCTTGCTCCATCATAAAATATTTCAATCCTTACTCTCTGTGTGACAGCATTACCACCCTTGTCATGTCTGCCCATTATCTCTGATCAGTGTGGTGTTCCAGCCCACACATCAGGTCCGGATACCAGCTGATGAGGTTGAAACACGTTTGCGTGTGTGTGAATGCATTTTAGCTGTTAGATTTTATTTTCTAGGGCACCCTCAATTCATAATATGTATAATTTGGTATCCTTTGCGATCAGTCTCCACAGGATGTGTGCAGTGTGAGATTATACCTGTCCTTCTAAAGAATATAGTTTCAAAGTGTGTGGTTTCATGGAAAAAGGAAGCTTTGCTTTGAGATAACCTGAACAGGAAAATGCTGTAAAAGACTTCAGAGTGCGAGAGTGGAAATGCACGTGTGTGTGTGAAGTGCTGAGTAGGGATTTAGAGCTAGTATTACTGCGGCAGTGCAGAGAACTTTTTCAATGACTGTGTTTATGCTTTGTTTGCACTGGGAGATTTGGCCTTCCTGGGATCTTTTTTTTGTTTGTTTTTTTTATCTCTGATTGGAAATCTTTACTCTCCTGTTTGGAATCTGTTTCTCTGTCTAACTTCACACTCACTGGCTGTATAATTAAAGCACAGGAAACAGGCCACTTAGCCATTGTCTCTTCTCTTTATTCCTTCCCTCGGCCCCATCGTTCTCCTCAACCCCCTCATAAGAGCTGGCAGGCGACTCAGTTCTCATCACACAGTCGCACTTTACGTCCCTGCCTGTTGACCTGGAAGTGATGCAGTGGGATATTGCAAGGCGGTCTGAAAAGCCTGTGTGTGCATTTGTAGGTGTGTGCAAATATGTACGTGTATGTACAGTATGATGTGTGCGTGTGAGAATGACAAAAGCAAGGGCTTACAGGCAAAGCTGACTTTTCTTTGTTCTATGGAGTGAGTTTCTTTGGGGTAAGAAAAGAAAAAGCTGTGGTGAGTCCTTTATGAGGTCTCTTTCATATTGAGTGATTTTGTTATTGTCCTGTGGTGTGTTAGCTTTTAGGCACGTGAACGTGTGTGCATATGTGCCTGCGTGATGTTAGGTTGTCTTTGTTGTTCTCCCCTCAGGCTGGCACTCGTGTGGAGCTTTTACAGGTCACTAATGCACTGACAGAGGAGGATCTATTCACTGTAGCCACTCAAAGTCCAAACAATAACCCCCTAGCTTTAGCCTGCACAAGAGATCAACTCCAAGGAAATGGACCCATTGACCTAGATCCAACCCCATCCTCCGAAGAGATGCCCCGTAACTGACATGCCGTTGATATCCTCGTCTCAACAACAGTGTTGTGTTTGTCACAAGATATCTCATCCCCATTGGCTCGAATCAGGGTATAGTAATGTGAGGATCCATGTTCTAACAAGCCCACTGTCTTATGATGTTTATGACAGGTTTTAGAACTGATAATCAGAAAAAAAAAAGAAAGATGACTCAGTCGTGCATATAACCATTAGTTTCAGCCCTAGACTTATTTTAGTCTTCCTGTGTGTGGGAAACTGACCTATTGTCTGCTAGAATTACTGGTGTGTGTGGTTTTCAGCTGGTGAAATTTGCAGAACTGGGCGTCGGTCCCCTGTGTCATTCTCTGAATTCTTCACACCTTACTGCCACGCAAGTTATGTTTCTGTTTCTGCATGAGATGAACAAATGGAGAAAGAGACCACAGTTTGTGTGGTGGTAACTGAGATAAACAAATTAGATCATATTGAAAATTATAGTATGTGTGTTGCAAACCTAGCCTTGAAATTCCAGCTTATATTTTCAGCTACTGCCATAGTTTTGTGTTTTTATTTTCATGTTATTTTGAATGATCTCGTCTTCTAATTCCTTTGAATAGTGTATAGGTTTAAGTTTCCCAGAACTATACTGTATTGTTTTTGGTGGTTTGTGACCTGTGTTGACCCGAGAGCCGGCACAGTGAGCCGATGTTTGCCTGTCACATTCTTCCTGAGCATTAGTTACCCCTGTCCCTCGCTGCAACACATTGTCTCCTGTGTCTCCTTCAAGCTAAACTTTGTTTGCTATCCTTGCTATTGACTCAGGTGCACGGATGCACTAAGATAACTTCCAAATCCTGCTGTTCCCCTCCCCCAACTCCCTCAGGCCTCACTCTGTGCTGCCCATTCCTCTGCTGCTAACATATTTCATTACATTACCTCTGACAGGTTTATACTTTGATGTTTTTCCCCGCTTTTGTCTCAATACCATCTCTTCCCTTAATTTTTAATTTTCGCTTTCCCGTGCTCCCACGGTACCCACTAATCTACGCCTTACCTAGTTTGTTGTTGTGCCAAAGCCTCGCTCTTGCTTTCTGGTAATGATTAGGGTAGTACTATAGCTTTAGCAGTAATCTTAATTGAGTGATAACAGTGTTGCTTTGCGTATTATTAACTCTCTTGGCATTACTCCGACATGTTGAATCATTTTCAATTATATAAGTAAACTTGTACTGGTATAGTTGTAATAATTAAAGCTTAATCCTGCTGTTTTTATTTCGCTGAGCTCAGGCGTGAAATTAGCACAGAAGTCCATTTACATATCTGGGTTAATAACCATTTTCAAGCAGATCGTGTAAACTCATATTTGTTAGAAAGACTGGATCCTATAAGTCCTGTGTAAACAACTCAGTCAAAGAATTACATCAATGTGGATAATCTCAGTTTGTGTGCAAAGATTAATTGTTTTTGTTGTTGTTTTTTTTTTTTTTTTTACAGTATTAGCACCTAAATCAGAGTTGTTTGGATAATGTGCATAACTCCCATTTTCTGCAAGCAACTTTTATTTTGAAAGGTAATTAAAAACTGCAAACATATTTGAGCTTTTTCATCAAAACAGTAGCAAACTACCAGTTTTCCTGGAACAATTGCTCCCATCATTTTTAGAGACAGTGGTTTGGTCACATCCTAACTCACTGTAACACACACAATGGCCTCTTCAATGGCTCTCTTTTCAGATAGTCTTGCAGGCATGTCATTACTGACAACAAATCGGGTCTGTTCACATCTGGCCTACTTTGAACTGACACAACATCCATCTCTATCAGCCCCTCAGGACCTATCAGCACCACTACACCTCTTTACCTCTCGTGTCTCCTTCCGCCTCAGCACACATCATTCTCATCTGTCTACCTGTGGCCCAACACTCGATTCCACCAGCTCCTCGCCGCATTAACAGCCTCTCATCCCCCTTTCACCACCATCATCATCTTTTTTTTCAGACTCTCTTGCCTCTCTCATCTCATCCCCCTGTCTCAACCTCCTGTCTCAACCTCCCACCTCAATCAGTCTACCTTTGCCTAAAACCCTCTTATCCCTCTCTCACACCCACTCAGCCGCTCTGTTTTTTCACCGTCCCTTCAGCCAGCACAGAGCACAACAGAAGTATTACCCGCCAATTTGGCTCCATTGAAAGCACTTTGTGGTTGTCTTTGACTGTTGATGTGTGTCAGTGTGTGACTTCGTGGCAGTGCCGGGGTTTGACTTACATTTCTGAAGATGCTAATATAAAGATTGTTTGGATTTGGCCATAATTTTTTTTAACCTTGGTGAGGTGATCAGTTCAGACTTTATTCGTCAACACAGTTTGAACCCTTTTAGGCAAGCTTGCTTGGAATAGTTTTCCAGGCTTCTTAAAGGGTATTCAGAGCTATTATCTGTATGTTCCCTGCCTTTTTTTGTTCTCTGTTAAGATGAAAATTTCCCACACTCTTTGATTAATGGTAAGGTCCGAGCTCTTGGGAGGCCATGACTGATATTTATGCTTTTACTGTATTGGCAGTGTGTTTGGGATCATTAACATACTGAAAAATAAAAGTGCTGCCAATCAGATGCTTTGCAGATGGTATTGCATGTGTTAGTAATTTCAATTCAAGTCAGTTTTGACAACACCACTGACTAAAACGCAGCCTCAAACCATGACAGAGCATCCGTGTTGCAGATAGCTGTAGATACCGCTCTCCTGACCTTTCCTGTTCATGTCGCTGATGATTTGAACCCAGACATTTGAATTTATCACTCTGTAATTCCTGTTGTTTTCAGCCAAGTTCTGGTGTCTTTTCCGAGTTAAAAATGTATTCTTGACAGCTATCCTTGGACTGAGACTGTTTCTGATGAGGCTTTGGCAAACTGTAGATGAATCAGCTGAAGGGCACGATGCATCTCTCAGGTCTTGAGTCAGGTGTTTAGTGGAGTTTTTCCACCAGGTTTCTGAAGGTCTTGACTTTTTATCTGGTGGAGATAATATTTTAGGCCTGCCATGTCTTCTGCTGTCTTCTTTCTAACAGCTCTTTGGGATTCACCTTGGTGCAAAAATACTATTATATGCCTGTCAACCTGTGTTATCGTTGCCATTTTTTTGGAGATTTAACAAAAGAATTGGGGATAAATTGCATGTTTCTGCAACAGGCTGCTAGTAACAAATGACCTAGGGGGTCAATTTCAAAAAGATTATTTGCTGTTGTCTGTTATATCTGGTGATCCCTTGAGTTAGGTTCCATTTATGATTCATAGATCAGTGTTAAATGGCTTAACAAACAAACAAAGACAATGAAACTGAAAATTAGTGATTGCCAAAAGATTCAAAACTGTGAAAGACCTACAGAAAGACTGGAGAACTATTACCCAAGAACTTCTTTTAAAATCATTTGGAAGTCATGCTCCTTGGAGGCATAATATTTGAGACTTTTGTATAGTACTGTACTTGGTTGAAAATAGTAACAGATTAGTTGTATTTTTGCCTCGTCTTGACTCCAATTTTTAATTTAATGCGTCATTCTTTTTTCATCTTTTTCTCCTTCTTTTGACTCATCTTCCTCCAACATGTTTTCACGCCAATTTCTTTTACTCCTTCTCACATATTTGAAACAGAAAATCACCACATGAATATTCACTTGATTGGTTTTGATGACTGCGAACCGATTGTCTGCGCAATCACCATCTCATCAGGAAGGACGAGTGAGCGTTGATTGAGGAATGGCAAAAAAGGGGATGATTTATTAATATTTAACAAACCGCACACGGTAGTTTTTCACGTGCCAGTCAGTCCGCTACAACATGTGGTTTTGACCTTATCATGTCACATATTAACCTACAACAAGAGTCTGAGTTGGATGTAATACAGAGATATCTTGATCTTCTAGTGTAAAAGCCTTGCATTGTAATGGAGGTTAAATTGTGGGGTTTCCTGACTTTGAATTCATGCAGCGACTCCTGATAGTTGAGGTTGTAGCAGTAGCTACTGAGCAGAGCATCAAAATCTACACACTTTCATTGACTCTCCCAGGCTCCTCGCTCAATGGAGAGCGGGCGGTAGAAGAAAATCTTCTTTAAAATATGGTAATCCCTGACTGCACCCTGCTGCAGAGACAGTCAGCTGAAATCTGAGTTAAGGAGCATATAGCGTAAGCTCTTAGAAAGCCAGAGGAGCGTATTTAATGAGGTTAGTGACACTTGAGGAGCCAAGCAGAGTGAATTGGCTGACAGTGAATTCCACTGGCCTTTATCTTTTTTTTTAAACATGATCCTCGGTTGCCACACTGACCCCAAATCTCAAGTCTTTTACGTCACATTGCCAATCTGTGCTACATTTTTTTTCTAGCTTTCCATACACATTTTTTTAAGGAATTGTTTTGTTACTACTAAAATAAAACCCAGTCTAATTTTCTCCGCTTCTGTGTTAGAGGATGACAAGCAGTGGGGAACATAGTGAATGAATAACAATCATCTCATATCCTTCCACTCCACTTTGTTCTGTCATCTCTGCGTTTTGCTTCTGTGGCCTCAAAATGAAAGCCCTCTTCAGGAAGGAATTATTATTTGTCCCTCGCCAGTTAAAAGAAATTAATGTTTGATTTAAGGAGTCGAGACTCGTGCTTGCAGTCAGACACTGTTTGTGTATCTGCATGTGTGTTTGAGCTTAGAATTGGGGCGCGTGCCTTGTCAGATCCCGGAAGGATGAATAGAAGCTAATCTCCCTCTTCCAGGGAATTCTGCTGGTGATGTCTCAGGCGGTCCTGTCTCAAAAGAACTGTGGGAGTGCGGCGGAGCGTGCACTACCGTCACAACAATGGTATATTTTCAAAAGCATATCTGACTCTTGTCTTGGCATTAGATAGACGTGGTTCCTCCTCAAATGTGAACAATGTGCCCACCTATGTTTGCAAACAGATGCATACTTGTGAATAACCGCAGTGATTCTTATTCATTTGGACCAAGAGGCTTCCTGCACCCAATCATGCTCTTATTTTGGCGGACTTGCTAACATGTGGCGTGTGCAGGTGTGCATGGAAAAAAAGAGGAGCATAGAGATCCTCTGATAAGGCCTTGTTGTCACATTCCCATGGCAATCTGTCTGGACTTGTTTTTGGATTGAATTTTCCTCCAATTCCCTTTTTTTAAACTCCCCAGAGTAAGCATAAAAGTCTCACTCCGCTAAGAGGGAGGAGAAATGGTAACAATTCAAAGAATGTGAGAGGTGCAGGAGAAAGGCCTCAGGGAAGGGTGATTCCAATAATTACGTCATGTGTTTTAGAGCTTTGTGGGGGGTGTTGTAGTTTGAAGATGTAAAGAAAGGTCAGTCAAGCTGGGAGCTTTTCTGGTTTCAGCAATGTTTAGCGTAGTCACTGTTGCAGTCTTTAGCAGAGATTGGATTTATTTCTTTTGATCTTCTTTTTTAAGCATCATTTTTTAGGTTTTTGGATGAAGCACGTCTAAAGAGTGTCGTTAAGGGCTTCAAAGCGGCCCAAAAGCATGTGAGAGACTGTTTGGTCTTTTAGACTTCATAACTTTGGATTATGATGATATTTTAAAATCCAAAATATATATTTGCTCACTCTAAAGTAGTGTGGAACTCTCAGGAGTATTTTTTTTATTTCATCACTGTGTGCTCCTGATGTGTGATACATATGTGAATAATCAGTAATAGCTGACTAAAAGATAGATCTGCACAAATTAATGAACACGAGAAGTTTCATCTTCGCCATAGAAGTAAATTTGTAAAATACTACGATGTTGTGATGAGTTATTGTCTTTAACAGTGAGCTCAGTGATTCACAAAATTCAGTGTCTGGTTGCAACATCCTTTTCCAGGATACAGTCAACACAGTGACGAGATGAAAGACAACAAGTGACATGTTTTGTTTGGCTTCATTTGCAGTACAGTGTAGAACTACATCAGCATCGCGTACAGTTTGCGTCTGCTGAGCTGAGCTGTGTGTCACGTAGGGCGGTGCTGTGAGACAGGTGCAGAGATGAAAAGATTGGCAGGGGAGAGTAGGGTGTGTCTCCTTTGAGTGTGTTCTGACAGGCCTTTGGTATTTTTCCAAAAAGTGTGAGTGCTTGCTGTGACTGGGAAAAACCAGCTCTCATTTCTCTTGGGATCCTGCAGGTGTGTCTGACTGAAAGTGTGCGCCTGCCTTTATTCCACAGTACTCCGTCGTGTGCCACAGCAAACTACGTTCATGCGTTAGGTGATAGACGTGCGGGCCTATAGGTGTTGAGCAACTGACTAATGCAACAGTCACAATGTGGCACAATGAATGTGACAGCTCCAGTAGAAAGAGCTGTTATCGGCAGCGCAGGTAAAAGGAGCCTCCAGTCCCGGTAATCCTCGGCCCTGTGTGGTTTGTAGTCAGACAGATGTGAGTGCTGCTGTTTGTGACATATTTAGACAATGCTTACCTTTTTTATCTTCAGTTGCGGATATTAAATATGGAATTTTGTTGTCTCCAGTTTTCTTTCTTTGTCCCCTCTGTGTGTGTGTGTGCTTGATTGCGAGTGGGCATGTGTGCATGGTAATGATGCTTTGGCGGCTGTTGCACGGTGCGCCGTGGTAATACACTCTCTCGATGCGTTAATATACTGCGAGAATGAGAGGCTGAGAGAAAGAGAGCGAATAATTATGTTTCCCCTTTTGTCTCGGCTCCCTCAATTAAGCCTGAAGAGAGGCAGACTGAGCACATGTCTACTTATCCACTTAAAGCTCAGCAACAATAGGACCCCCCAATTTCTCTGACTTTATCTCTCCCTCTCACGCCGTCTTTATTTCTTCCTCCTTCCCATTTTCTCACTTTTCCCTATCAAACTTCTTTTCATACCCCAGTATTTTTTTTCCCTCCCTCTCTGTCTGTACCAGACTCGACCTCCCCCCACCCCTCTTCATGTGTTTCGCCTCCAGCCTCGCCTCACCTCTCAGCTCTACAGGGGTTTAACAGAGAGCTCTCCCTCCTCTCCTTGTTACCCATCTCCCTCTGCGGTGCCTTGCTGGGGGGCATGGGGAAGAGGAAAAATGAAGAGACTAAACATTTTAGACTGTACACTGCCAGAGGAAAGGCAGTGGTTTGATTTCCCCCGTGTTTTGTCACTCAGGATTGTGTTGTTTGTTTGACCCCTGTGCATTTGTGTGTGTGTTTTGCACCTTCCCGACTTAGCCTGTATGTTATAGAATATATGGGTTTGCAAAAAGGATGTAAATTCAGTGAAAGGGTCATCAGTGTTTTTGTGTGTTAGTGATTTGCATTTACTCCACATGTTTATCTATCTATAAATCACTCCAGCTGAGACAATGAAGTCCTGTTTTTATAGTAATTGTTAAAAATGAACCAGCAGAGGAGCCATAAGCCCAAAATGAATATTCAGCCTATTTTTTTTAAGGTGGGTGGGGGGGCAGCATGTGGGTCGGCCTCAGTGGGACAGAGGGTGTAGGAGAGATGAGATATAAAGGACTGCATGAGAGGCAGGAGAGCTGTATCAGGGTCAAGTTCAGCTTATGTAACTGCTTCCCACAGCTGGGGTTGGGATGCGCTGCTCTAGCCTATCTCGGATGCGTTTGCACACATGGTGTTGTGGTGCAAAGTCAGAGTTGAAAATCCTCTTTGTAGTTTCCATCAGGTTTGTGATCAGATGCCTTCACTTCTCTTATTGTCCTGTTTACTTCTTGTTATCTAAAGTCTCATTTCTGTGTCATTTCCCAGAACTGTAACACGGTTGACTTATTGTTTTTGTCCCCCAGAGAATTTAAAAAAAAAAAGAAGATTACTGTATATAGAACAATAACACTAATAGAAAAAAATAGCAGCTGCAGTCAAAGTTTAGTAAAATTAAGATTTTACTAAAACCTGCAACATAGACCTCGGGGGAACAATTGATGCTTTTGCATTCGAAAAACAGGTGACTCACCAGATGTGGTATCTCAAAACAGATGCTCCAAACAGTGCGCCAGTGGCCATATGCTTTGAAGGTCCATTGTTGTACATGGCAACACGAGGGCTTTCTTCCATCATTTTCCTGCTTATTGGCTTATCCGGCTGCAGTCAAATGCGTTTGCAGCAGACTAACTACTGGGCAAATGTTCACAACAGCAAGCATGTTTGCTCTTGCATTCCTTCACACTATACATAGCACATTATGGAAATCTCGGTCTACTCTAAGCAGCTCAGGGCTGGTATTAGAGAAAATTAGGTCGTGTTGGCTTGGATCATTTAATTGAGTCTTAAGCACAAAATCGTTCCCATAGCTTCTTTCATCTTCTGTCATTTTGCTGATGATGTGTATGTGTGTGCGCTTCTCTTTGTCTGCACCGAAATAGGGGGTGTTTCCCAAAATGTTTTGTGCACGCGCCGGTACACGTCTGCGTTGATTTGGTGGGCAGTGAGTTTCAGGGTAGAGTTAGAAGAAATTATGGTTGTTTGTGAGTCCCCCCTTCCCTTCCCCCCAAAAAAACCCTTCAGGCTCAGACAATACGTCTTTTCTTTGTTTCTGATGAGCTGTTTATATGTGTGCATTTGATTATTTCTTGTTTCTCTGTCTTTTTTTTTAGTCAAACTGCATTATCTTAAAAACCATTGTGATTTATTCCCTTTCATCATCCACATTCATATTCTACAGACCGTCTTATATTGCACTCTTCACAGCTGCCTTTTCAGCTTTACTTGACCAGCTTTATGTGACATACTGGGCAGGTACTCCTTCCTTCTACTTGTCTTCTCACTTCTTCTCTGTGTGTGTTTGACACATCAGGTCACTTTGAAGTTGTGAGAGCACTGCTAAAGATCTCTCTCTCTCTCCTTGTTTCTGTCAGGGCAGACTGACACCACCGTATGAGGATGTGTGGAGGATTATGGAGCTGGTAAAGGATCGCAGCGCTCTGATGCGGGGAAGCTGGTGATGTGGCTGCTTAATCATCGGTAACTACAGTTTTCACACTTTAATGATGCACAAATCTCCAGAAATAATAGTTTTTTAAGGACTGATAGACTAAACACAAGCAAAAAAACAACTGCTTTTTAAGGCAGTTCGAGCCCACACTGAGAACCTGATGGTGTGGGTTTGATGATGTGTGACTCTCTGAGGACAAACTGATCCGACATCCTTTGACTCAGCACTTCCATGTGCTTGTGTAACAGAGAGATTGAGGTGAAGTGGGCTGCTGAGATAACTTCATGATGAAAATAACGCGGCTCTAAAGTGATTTCTTTGATTGTTTTGATTCTCTGTGTTGGGAATATAGCTAGTGCATAATTTGAACACTGCTCAGGGAGAAAAGGCGCTGCAGTGCATTTGTGTTGGAGTTCAAAAGTGCAATGGCAGAACACTTAAATTAGTCAGAGTTGAGAGATTTATAACTTCAGCTATTTAATTTTTTTGAAGATTTTATAGGCACTTAGAAAAGCAAAGAAGATTTTGATGCATTATGAACAGCAGGCTGGGATAAAATGGAAAAGTAGGAAACTTTTAACAAACCTTTTATATAATGTTTGTACACATCCAAGCATGTTGTGCAAATCAAATGAGACCACTGATACTTTAGTTTTAATGTGCCATCAAACCTCTCATGCAGCACACTGATGGACCTCATTACCAGCAATTTAAATCTTGCAGAGGGCTGGTTCAAACCTTTTTACTTTTAGAAGTATGGCACACAATGAATATTTGTTTAAATGTTTTGACATTGCAATTAAAAGACAGATTTTTCAATTTAATATTGATTCAGAAACAAGTTGTATATCTAAACCACTACTTTTGCCAGTTGTGAGGTTATTTTTCTTCTTTTCTTTTATCAAAATCGACTGACCTTACGTAGATAGATATTCTAGTACAGAATATCTGACCAGGGGTCTGGCACCTGCTTTGAGTATTTGACAGTTTTTGTAGTTGAAATGAACACATTTTAAGGCTACTAACAAAATCTTAAGGCCAGGCGCCTCCTTTAACAGAAAGGACAGATTAAGTTTTTTAAATCTTTTTAAATTTTCTTATTTAATTCAAACTCTTTCTTCTTTCTTTGATCTCCACAAAGCAAGTCATCCATGTACAGCAGATGGCAGATATGTGCGTTGTCTAAAATCTGTGCTGCTACTTGTGAATTTGACACTGTTCGCTAACCATTAGATAGGACGGCAGCTCCTATTTATGCAATTTGTGTGTGCTAATGACGTTCTGTAATTCATAAAATTTGTGCTTACACGTAAAGACGCAGTTAATAAATTATCTTATACCGTATGATGTGGCAGACATTACGGAATTTTAAACTACTTTTGTATCTGGTTTCTGATCTTTTAAGAAGTTGTCTAAATTACGTAATATGCAAACTTTATTACTTGATCCACAGTTGAATCATGGGAAACGTGGAGAGTCAAAATGGAGAGAGTAGTATCCATGGTGATGTGCCGGGACATCTCTCCCGTAAGCACACGACCCGCTCACTCCGTATCTCCAACAAGCAGAAAATCAACCGCCGTTCGAGGCACTCTTCCTCAGTGAAGCAGAATCACAGAAACTCTGAAGCCTCAACCCGTTCCTCCAGCACCCCGAGCATCCCTCAGTCCTTGGTAGAGAACGGACTAGAGCTTTTCAATGCAGCAGATGAGTTTGACAAATTTGGCATCAACCCTCACTGGACCCAGCGTGTCGCTATGACAATGAGGCCGGAGTCCTATCAGCACGATGATGACCCCTTGGCCACGCCGACTCCCGAAACCTCAGAGGCAGACACCATTGCCCAGGATGGAGGAGAGGACTCAACGGGGGAAGGGGACACTATTGGAGAGGAAAGGTTCCTGCAGCAAATGACTGAAGGACCCAGAGAGGGAGCAAGTAATAAAAAGAAGCGATCAAAGTCAGCAGACATGTGGAGAGAAGACAGCTTGGAGTTTTCTATGTCTGACCTCAGCCAGGAGCATCTGACCAGCACAGAGGAGATGGTCGATGGAGGAGAAGAAGAGGAGGGGCAGTTTAGATGCCCTAGAGGCAGCAAAGGCAGCACAGGTGAGAATGTACACAGAAGCAAAAGCATCATATTTGCCGGTAGATTGTATAGACCTGCAGAAAGCACGTGTAGTTATCTCATGCACACATTCAGAAATGTAGACATCATTAGTGACAGGATATGTGGGGCCTATGCTTTTATTTGATGACTTGAAGTCTTCACCGACATATTTTCTGATACAATAGAATTAAAATATATTTCAAGATTTCTATTTGTATTATTTAAAAAAACAACAAATAAAAGCAAAAAACAAGACAATGTAGCTGTCTAAAAATAACGACAGCTACACTGGTGATGGCTAATAAGTGGGGGGGGGGGGAAAGTTCAGGGGAACATGTTCATAGCTGTTGATTTGATTCAGTGAACAGGTGATGAGGGGGAGGGAAGTGGGAAAAATTGCAGGCACTCACTGAGTAGGGAGAAAATGATCTGAGAAAATCTGCTGATTGAAGGTTAGCTGCCGTCTATCAGTTGCATCAGTTCAACTGATCACAGGGTTGTTAGCTTAACTGGTTTTCTGCAGGAGATGCAGGGGTTCAGTGTGACAGCAGGCGGTACCTGGTAACTCGACCACTGAAGGTCTGAGCACTGCCATAGGTGGTCGTCTCATTCAGAATAATGTATTGGTTTGCCTCACACACACACAGATTCATAATGACTCAAGAAAAATCACCGTTTCACTGAAGGACACAGGCACATATGGAGAAGGTCAAATGTTTCAGAGGTAACTGAAAGTACCTGACAGTAATCAGAACTCACCTTGCCCACAAATACACACTGTGCTCTGCAATAACCACCTGTGTGTGTGTTCCAGGCTCAACTGAGAGGGCATCGTCTCTGGACCATCTGTGCAGCCAGCAGAGTCCGGGCTTCAGGGGGCAAAGGAGCCGTTACATAAAAAACTGCAGAGAAGCCGAGTGCGACGTAGACGGGGAAGTAGAGGAGGGTTTGATGTCTCCAGCAGAGGATGATGGTGGGGGGTATGGAGCTTTCACGCTCCCCTGCCGACGCTCACACTGCCTTTCTGAAGGCTTGACTGGGCTCGGTATTCCGGCTACACCTTGCCCTACCTTCCAGGGAAGACGCGCACAGACTACTCAGGTATTTCATGAATATATATACCGATAAGTATTGAAAGCAGATGGAACAGTACTAAGGGTAAAGGTCTTCTTGCTCTATTTTTTTCCAGTATTGGAAAAAATACAGACTTCTAAACTTAGAATAATAGAGGACTTTGTTTACTAGTGCTGTCCAGGAAGTTCAGGGGCATCACAGACATGACACCAGTTCATCAAGTAATTAACATGTTGTTGACAACCAGCGGAATTTCCTGTGTGTGCTCTGGACTGGTGTATATGCATGTTATATCTTTGCAAATCCAAGCATGCAAGCATGTTTGTATATTTGTGCAGTTGGGAAGAGGATTACACAGAAAGATAGTCAGATAGAAAGTCACCGTGGGACTTCTGCTCACATACTGAGCTTTGAACGACAAAGACATTTTGAACTTTGAACTTTATCTAGAGGATTTTCTTTGTCGTCTTACTAAAACAGATAAAATCAAAGAGTAAGAGGAGGAAAGTAAAGTTTATGTAACGTTCATGCAGGTAAACATAAAAGCTAAATTAGTAGAATAAATAATAATATCCATGCCTCCCCAGTTGCCGTGCGTCACTGATAAAAACAAAGTTGCTAAACAAAAAGTACCAAAATACTGAACCGAGCTTTTCTTTCAATGCATTCCCGGAACCCCCAAGCACCCTTGGATAGCAGATCGCCATAAGTGCTTATTATAAATTCATCTAGTCAGGCTGAGGGGGTTGTTAGATATAAATAGACTGACAGCACAGCGAAACAAAAAGAACAGAGGGAGACTCAGTTTGGTGAAAGCACAGAAAATTTCATACTCAAAGTGGAAAGCCTTTTTTTTAATCAGAAATTTATACAAAAATGAGCACAAAAGGATATTAAAGTGCACTTATGCAACTGCCAACTCATGTATACAAACAAAAGTAAACCCAGAAACCGCTTGTGCAGCCTACGCTGTCAGTTCTGTGTGAAAGAATTAACGTCTTGTGTTATGCAGATTGAAGCTGTTACTTCTCTGTCTGATTTTGTGCAAATAAATCAGTTTCCGTCCATTAATAATGCTTAATCTGTTTCTACCCTGTTTTTCTGGATGACAGGACATCTCTGGTGTTTTAGGCGAGGGGAGCGAGTATGGCGACAGTGGGATTGATGGCGTTGCCCCTGAGATAGATGGAGAAGGAGAACTGCTCTCCCGGCGGTGTAAGGCCATGTCTGCCTCTTTTTCAGTGTACTCAGCTACAGAGGGCAGTTTTTTTAATGGCAGCGACAGTGGGAGCAGCAGTGCTGGAGGAGCTGACGGAAGAGGAGGCGAAGGAGGCAAGGGGGGAGTTTATGAAAATTTCCGGAAGGAGCTAGACAATCAAGCCTGGGTTAGTTACACTTTTCCTATGTTATTAAAATATAGGTAAATTCCGTGTATTTCTAATTCCTTAATCTTTTCTCGTCAGACAAATCGGGGCCGAGACTGCACAGAGGAGGCAGGCTCTGCTGTAAGTGATGAGCAGAGTAGCGGCACACTCAGTAGTATGTATCCGCCGGACACTCTGATTAGCTGTGCACACGGCACAGTCAGGAAAGCAGGGACTCTGGCTGTGAAGAACTTCCTGGTTCATAAGAAAAACAAGAAGGTGGAACCTGCAGCGAGACGCAAGTGGAAACAATACTGGGTTTCTCTGAAAGGTGTTGCACAGATTTTCAGCACTATTATGTTTAATGTTTGTGTTGGATTTTACCTGCGTGTGACTGATAGTTCACAAAAAAAGAAAGGCAGAAACTGTAAGGCAGCAGGGGTCCATCCAGCTTCAGTCAGAGTACTTTATGAATGCTTAACTAAGCACAATTGTTAGTCCGTAAAAATGCTTCTGCACCTTTACTCTTTTGGCTGCTGCCTTTAGGGGTCACCACACTGGATCATCTGCCTCCATCTTACTCTATTTCTAGCATCCTCCTCTGTCACGCAAACCAAGCATGTCCTTCTTCACTACATCCATGAACTTACTATGTGGTCTTCCTCTTTCCTTCCTGCCTGGCAGCTCCTTATTCAACATCATTTTTCCAAAATATCCTCTGCACATGGCCAAATCATCTCAGCCTTGCCTCCTGAACTTCATGTCCAAATCCAACCTGAGCTCTCCTGCTGATCTACTGATTTCTAATCTTTCTATTCTCTCTCCTTCCAGCAATAAAATCTTAGCATCTTCAACTCTGTCTCCTGTGTTTGTGTCTGTTCCACCGTCTCCAAACCATACATCATAGCAGGCCTCACTACTTTCCTGTAAACCTTCACTCTCAGTCTTGCTGCTATCCTTATCTCACACATTACCCTTGACATTTGTCTCCACCCACTCCACCCTATGTGCATTCCTTTCTTTAACACCTCTCTTGTGCCACATGTTTGAGTTGGCACAGATTTTAAGTTGAATGAACTTGTTGCCGCAATCCGACCGACACTAGGAGCTTCCTGGCTTGTGGCCTCTGTGGCTGGGTTTCAAATGCTTCTGCAACTAAGAAAATAATCTTAATCTCATTCAGATAACCAACCCAGAGCTGTTTAATCTTCCATACACTCTCTGCTGTTAGACTACATTCATATAAGCTTTAACACATTCCCTGCCCTTGGTTTTCACCTCTGCTGTCCTCTCTCACGCTCTTCAATGCATTTTCTCCCCTCAGCTTCATCACAATTTAATTTTACGGCAAAATCCATGCCTAATCCAATCCTGTTGAAATGCATAAGATAGAGCATCTCTTCTATGCATCATGCTAAAAATAAATCAGTCTTATCTTCATAATGTAATTTTATAGGTTTAGTTGTACTGATAATACAACAAAAATAGGTTCATGTATTAAACTATTACGTTTTATAATCGTTGTTTAAATAAAGTTCAGGAAAGGGAGGATGTTTAAATTGATTTAACGGTATTTATTATAACCTCTGTAAAAAAAAAACAAAAACAAAAAAACATATTTTTGTCTTTTTTTTAACTCCTTTCTTTTTGTGCGTTCTTCAAGGCTGCACCTTATTCCTGTATGAATACGATGGCCGTTCAGGTATCGACCACAACAGCGTTCACAAACACGCGCTGTGGGTGGAGAACAGCATTGTCCAAGCTGTACCTGAGCATCCCAAGAAAGACTTTGTCTTCTGTCTCAGCAACTCAGTGGGAGATGCTTTTCTCTTCCAGGTGAGAGAGGCACTGGAATTTAAAACATCGGCTACTCTTAAAGCTGAGTTGGCATGACAATATTTTATGCAAGTTAAAGTTAAATCAGGTTGGCATTCATGCATACAGGTTCAGTGTTTTTATATCCTGTCTTTGTTATTTGGTGCTACTGTACATACCAGCATCAAACATAAAGAGAAACGGGAAATTGGAAGCAATTCCTCTTGGGGATTTGCGTGTGGCACACCAATACATGTTCATCATGTGCTGGAGATAGGCGGCCCTGTGTCCTTGTGTTTATGTTTGACATGTTTAAAGGCCACGCTGTCACACCGTGACAGTGATCCACCAGACTGACCATTGTGTAATATTAAAATCTGTCTATTTATATTCATGACAGCTCTCCTCACTGACATTTAATTCATGAATGGGAAGAAAGTAATAAAATGATGATGAGATTATAATGACCATTTTCTCCCAGAGGCCGATATTGGAAGTCATGATTAAATTCTTTCAGCTGTCAGTTTCTTTATTTTATCTGCTCACTATCGTTACCCACTTTCTCATGGTCCCTTCCTTCTGTTCAGACATCAGGCCAAACAGAACTGGAAAACTGGATCACGGCGATCCACTCGGCGTGTGCTACTGCTCTTGCTCGGCAGCACCACAGGGAGGACACCGTGCGATTGCTGCGAACTGAAATCCGTAAGCTGGAGCAGAAGATTGATATGGATGAGAAAATGAAGAAAATGGGAGACATGCAGTTGTCCACTGTCACTGATGGCAAGAAGAGAAAGACCATACTTGAGCAGGTATGGGGTCAATCGGGTGGTCGTTTGGGGCTAAAAGTGGAGCTAAGTGTCAAGGATTCTGACATACTGAAAGCGGTCAAACAGATTAAAGCTGTACATGAGGTGGTGGAGCATTACAGAAACAACACCTATGAGACAAATGCCCTTTAATTCTGTCATATTATTGCAAATTAATAACACTTTATGCCCATAAAATGTGACTGTAGGGAGGTTTGTTATCTCATGGCTAAAAACCGTCCTCACCTCTTTATCTTCCAGTTAATTTGAATGAAAACACCTGAAGGCGGTTTATAGTTGCACATCATTGTGACTTAAACTGCACCAACGATCTCAGGCACTGAAATCATGGCACTAAATCATCTTTACAGCATGCCGTCATCCAGGCAAAAATGCTCTAAAGCAGCCTTTCCAACCAAAAATGGTTTCACTTATTCCAGCTGGAGCTCATTTAGAAACACATGCGAGTCCACTTGCACGCAGTGCATACAGACACATAGCACACAGGTAAACCTGGCTAATCTTTTTTTGATTCAAGAGGTCTTTTAAGAACATTGCAACTTTTTCAAATCTTTTCCAGAACCCGTTTTTGTTCAGTTTCAAAAGAACATTGATTTAGGCTTATTCCATGCAGGATGTCTGGAGTTGCTGGTGATGGTAGCCAGTACTGACTGGAAAATCTTTAAAAAGAAAAAAAGCCTAGAAGTGTGGTCATTAACAATAAGCCTCCTTGTCCTAGCAAGTCTTTGCAAGTCTATCTGTCTTTATACTGGTGTTGTTGCATAATGCTCTTTCTATTTCTTGTTATATGTAACATAAAAGGAACTAGAAAGCAGTTAATCCTCATCAAGTAAAAGAGCTGCAATTTAAAAGGAAGCACTTTGATTGCCTGCTGTAAAGACATAGTAACTGAAACTGTGGCATCAAAGAAGAAAACAAGCCTCAAGCAGGGTTTTTGTCATTGACTGACTTCTTTCAGTTGAGTCACGGAGCTGCCAATAAGGATATAGTTGTGGGAAAAAAAGAAAATGGGGATTAACCACATAGATAAAGAAAAATAAAAGATCAAAAAGTGGAAAGTGTGGAAATATAATGACATATAAAACAAAAGAATTGTTGCAATTATTTGTATGATAATTATATTTATTTATTTTATCTGTACATATTTATGTAAACTTTATAAATAAATCTGAGGAGAGGTGAGGGGAACAAACAAATGTGAAAAAACATTAAAACTTCTACTTCCGTAATTCTTTATATTTTTTGTTTGTGTTAATATTTTCACACTTCCACATAGGTGACCACGGGAACTAATGCAGCGTTAAGTCTAGTTTTGTGTTTCACTGTGAGTGTGTGTCCCTGTGTTTCACCTCCCACGGCCCACCCTGTGATACATTGCACATAGAACAGCAGGTCACCAACTGGTGGGGGCTGTGTTGGTGAGTAATACCTCTCCACAGGGGCTGCAGTACTCCCACATCTCACTTCTCCTGAAACAGCCGAATAACCACCTAACACAACGTCAGTTCTTTATCTTTTTATTTTTTGTTGTTGTTCTCATTAGAGAAAAAACTGAATAAATCTGGATCTCATCAGCAAAGTTTGTTTATATTGCATAATCACAAACGCATGACTTTAACTTTTTACTCTGTAATCTCTGCTGCTTATAGATCTTCTTGTGGGAGCAGAACTTGGAGAGATTTCACATAGATCTCTTCCGCTGCCGCTGCTACCTGGCGAGTCTGCAGGGCGGTGAACCTCCCAATCCCAAACGCCTCCTGGGCTTCGCGTCACGTCCCACAAAAGTTGCCATGGGACGACTGGGAATCTTCTCTGTTTCTTCCTTCCATGCACTGGTATGATTAGAAATGTTTAGTGCTGGTATCTGACTATTCACTCCAGGTGTTTCTCAGGTTGCGATTTTTCTAGTAAACTCGATCGGAGCTCATGAATCCAAACCTGAAAACTCAAACTCACGTGTCTCTACATGTTCCGTGTAGAGATTGCATGAGAGGTTTCCAACTGTCGACCCTCAATAACAGCCCAGCTTGAAGAGTGGGTGTGTTTATCTGCCTGTGAGTGCCTTGTCACATACGCCTACTGAAAGCAAGAATTTCTGCTTGCCTCACAAATGTTCAAAGAAATAGATACTGCCATATACCCCAAGGTTATGAAACAAACGAACAAACCAGGTATGCTGGTTTGATTCTCAGGCCCAAAGTTAGCACGAGCACTGTAAAGTGGAGTGAGTTTTTATCTGTAACACGCAATTAGCCCCAACATTAAAACTGGTGAACAAGCGAATTATAGCAATAATTTTCTTATTATAAAGATTTTGTTTAAGTGATGGAATTTAAGTAGATATAAGTAAGTACCAGCTCTCAAAGTTGATGTGTTGGTAGCATCAAAAATGTGAAATGAACACCTACATTATTTCTGCTTTCTGTCATAGTGATGCAGGCAAGTTTTTTATTCTAAGTGTGCAAAAACAGCTGTGACTCTTAAGCCTAACACTCAAGGCTAAGGTTACATAGACGGTTTACCTTAACAAGATGGGTAGAGATTCAGACTTGCATAGGAAACACACACCACATATTAAAATGTATCACATACACACTATCCTAAAAGCTTGAGAGAAAAGTGAAAGCAAAACATTTTACCTATAAATCCTCTCTGAAACCCAAGTTATTATCTCAGTGCTGCAGAATGTACAGAATGAAACCCAACCTGATGCGATTGTGTGTCATTGAGCTGTAAGCTCTGCGTAGTGTCATCGAAAGAAGAAAGAGTGAAAACGAAGAGCAAAACATGGAAAACATTTCTCTACAGAGCAGTTTTATACGAGCAAGCTAACGGATATGCCAAACATACACTAGCACGCACACACAACATCAAGCACTGACAGTGTTTTTTGTGATTGGTCGATCAATACAAACTCTTTTAGCACGCTAGCATCCCTGAGGCACTTTCCCACAAACAGGCTTAACACTCTCTGGCCCTTGCTCCCCCTCCTTTTACTGCCTACACCCTCACTTCCTTTGTTTGTGTCTCGTTCCTTCAGTGTCTTTTTCTCCTTATCTGCCATATTTTATACCGTCCTTTTTTTATGTCTCTCCTGTCCCTTTCTTATTCTTTTTACTCTATTTATTACCACATGCCTTCTAACTAATTTGAAATGTCATTATTGCATCGCTTAAATATGATAAATGGGGCATATTTATAAGGAGAATCACGTTTATAAATACATGTAGCGCAAAACTACTGAAATGAAATGAAATGCAATTAAAATAATTGTTCATGGCTACTAATTAATGAATTGCAAAAATATTCAAATGAACTCATTTGTCTTGCCTAAAGGGAAATATAATTGTTCTCTCTCTCAGCTCTGGTATTCAAAGTTTTTGGTCACTAAAGCAATATTTCTGTTTTTTCCTTCATTTACTTTCTACAGTAGATTCGGGCTGTAATAACAGTATAAAGGCCTCTCATGTGGGGAATGAGAAGATGAGTCTAAAAAGTGGTTTAAGATGTTATGTTTGAAGTGTACGTGTCTGATGTCTGATCAGCTCTATACTAGTGTAATGCATAGTTGCTCATACTATTTGAGTTCTGATTTAACCTGGAGAAGTCAAAAAACGGGAACGAAAAGTTTCGTCGTAGGTCACTGAAGGGGATTAGAGGTTGAAAGTATTCAGTAGCTGCTGCAAATGATTGCTTTTGTATGTCAAACTGTTTTCATTCAGGGTGCTAAAGGTGTCTGTTTCATTTCTGTTGTGTTTTCTGTAACTGTCACTGTCACAGGTGTCTGCCCGTACAGAGAGCAGCATGAGAAAGCGGAACCAACCTTTCCCTCGCACCTTCAGTAAACGTCGAAGCCGTTTCTCCTCACTCTGGGGTCTGGACACCGCATCTAGGAGAAAGAGCAAAGGACACCCTTCAATTGACCAGGTACGTTTGACTTTGAGTGACTTTGCAGTGCTTGATGTTTAATTGAAATCTGTAAAATTAGATTTTGGTGAATAAATACTACTGCAGCTAACTATCTGCGTTCAATAACCAATAAAAATATTGTGTGTTCGTAAGTTTATGCTTGAAACTGCTTCTTGGTGTCAAAGTAGTAACTATACTTATGTGTGTTTTAATTTTGCTTTGTGTTATTGCAGGTGTTTGCTGATGGGGCGGAGCCAGTGAGAAAGTCTTTGCAGAAGGTGTTTGAAGACTCCTCCAGTGAAAAATCTGTAAGCTTTCAACTCTGTTTATGTTTAAAAACCTACATTTAGATTAAATTTTGTTGTCGATGTAATATTTTATGTCTGCCCCCTTTTAACATTCCAGAAGATGAAGCAGTCTTGCTGTTTCTGCTGAACATTAAGTAATAGTGCAGCTGAACGTCTCCTCACTGGGTGAAATTAAGTGCTAAATACATATAATCCAGTATCAGCTTGTTCCCACTTCTGCTGTACAGTGCAATCGTTTCCCATCAAGAAATTAAAGGGAGTTGACAACTACATTGCACCATTTACAGTAATAACCTCCCTTAGGCTAAACATGAAGCTCCTCCTCCCTTTATTAGTTATTCACCACAAATCAGCAGAGTTCATGTGACTGTGGACTCATTTCTTCTCATTGTTTGCTTTTTGCATACACCAAGAGGAAAAATCACTGGAGCATCAGATGAATCTTTGTTCTTGTATAATGGGTAATGGGATTCTTAAGACCCCGAGGCCAGCTACATCACCAGATTTTCCACCTCCTTTCACTTAACTAAGATCCTTTTGGGGCTCTGGCTCTTTGCAGGGTGAGTTATCTAAGGGAAAGCACAAAATCCCTGCACCCTTCTGCACCATTGAGCATTTCTTTGAGGTCATTTTTAAAGCCCTTGCTTTGATATTTTCAGACGTTTGCTTCTCTCCTCGATGAAGAGTGATTGGAGACATTTGCAGACTCATAAAACTTTAAAAGCGGCAGAATATCTGTGACTCTCTCAGCGCCATTGGACAATGCTCAGGTTTATTTGTGTTGAATAAACAACCCTTGTCATCTTCTGCAGCAGTTTTTTAATATTCTGAGCAGTGTGGACAGAGTCCCTTTATTTAATTTGCTTCAGGCAATTCCATCTTTATCAGTATCAAAAAGGCTATCAACTAGAGGGATTTTCTGTCTGCTAATCCCACAGAGACAAATTTAATCTGATATGTTCACATCATTAGTGTTCTGACGTTTCAACAAATATGCAGACATTTGCTACCATAGGACTCGCTGGTTTCACACCATCTGTGTTCTCTTGTAACTGCTGTACTGACCACATTTGCACACAATTGCAAATAATTAGCTATATATCATAAGAAAGAAAAACATGTTTCCTAAGACAACCATATCAATGCAGTTTTCCAGTATGCGACGAATCTATATGAATTTTAAGGAAAAATGTCCAGTTGCACATAGGTTGTATAGGACAAGCCTGCTGGATCCATATTTTATGAGCACTGGTAAAAAGCACCAGAGATGAGGAGAAGAGAAAAGATAGGCTTTAGTCTGAACCACGCAGACAGAAGCTAAGTCTGCAGCAATAACCTGCTCTGGCAGTGCAGGCCCCTGGTGGCACAAAGAGAGATCAATTTTTTTTTCCACCCACGCCAGGCTTCAGCTGGCAGTGTATGGTATGACTGTAAAGAAAAGCATAAGATGTAACGTGCTGTAGTTGGCAGTGACAAAGATTTTCCTCATTGAGCATTTCCAGCAAGAATAGCTCCAAATGTTCACATCTGATTGACTTTCCCAGCTTTAATTTGCTGTTTGTTCTGGGGAATCCCTTTGTTAGCATAAGCTGGAAAGGAGAGTTTAGCAGGAATCTGAGAACCCCGCCGCCCCACACACACCATCACCACCCTCCAGCAGAGGCATCCTAGATAGGCCAGGAGGGGAGCCAGATGGTGCTGAGCAGGACTGGGAGTTCAGGGAGTTGGGGGAGGTACTACTTACAGGCCCCCCAGTCTGTTGTCTGTCTGAGATAATGTGTGCGCGTCTGTATTTTGTTTGCGCATGTGAATGTAGGCCTGTTTGTGTTTGTGAATATAAAAATGTGCTGTTGCATGTAGTTTACTGTGGCTGTTTCCCTCTTTGTTTCACTTTATCTCTACCACACAGATTTACACACAGACACACACACACGCGTACAGATACAGCCAAGTCGAAGTTCATTTCGACAGGGACCACCGGGCCTGATTGTTAACTGCCGGCAGATTGTATGGCGTGAATGAAAGATGGGGAGGAGAGAGCTGATGGAATGATGTACAGATAGGGGGAAAGGGCACCAGAAGGAGAGGCAGTGATTAATTGGAGGCTGGCGTGATAGAAGAATGAAAGAATAAATGTGGATGCTGTTACTCGATAGGTAGAGATATATTACAGATGGGGGGGAATAGAAGCCAGCAAGGCGGCTGACAAGGCTGCCAGATTGTTGGAGGTCAGACTGATGGGCCGAAAGGTTACAGATTATGCTTTAAAAACAGTAACACACCCATAAAAATGCAAGTGTAAGCTATATAACATGTGCTACATGCAATGCAAAAAGCATACTGCAGTACAAGTGTCATTACTGAATTACTGTTTGTGAGTTTCACGATTGCATTAAATCTGCCTTGTCTGTTTATGCTTTCTGCCACTGCAGCTGCTCAAAGATGCATAAACTTAAACTTGCTGAGTGTCTGTGTTTGTTTTTATTTTCAGAAGGAGAGAGAAGCTTCTGTGAAAAGTCTTCCTCAGCAAAATGTAGACAGTGATATTTGGGTTCCTGAGTACCTGAAACCCTCCTGGGTGTGTTTGCCAAACAACCAGCCCATCCTGGCCGTCATACAGCCCGGAGAGACAACACTGGAAGTCTTGAACACTGTCTGCAAGGTGGGCCATTAAAAACAGCATTGCAAATATTGCATTACCAGCGACTGCACATAAGAGAAATGCATTTTACACAGTGCACTGCATATAATCACTAATGTAACACTGATGTACCTTTTCTTTTTAAATTGACTGTTTGCAAAGTGACAGACTGCACAATGTTTCCTCTTTTTATTGCATACACAGTAGCACTTTATAATACTGCAAATTTTAGTATTGATCCAAAGTAAATACAGGTCCAGTATTGCCAATACCGATACAGACACCGATACTTTAAACCTGTAAAGGCAGCTGAGAGCATTATGTCATGATTCATGTGAAAACTCATCATTAATTAGCAAATTCTCAATGGATTTTATGATCACTAAATCATTTGTGATTTGGAGGTTTTGGAAGTGTGGCTGTCTGTCACCCACCTCCAATATGCAGCTTTATTACCTGCTAGCTTGCAGACGCAGAATGACACACACAGCATTCAAGCGGCTAGGAATACAATTAATTCTTCTCAACAGCTTTTTCAAAACACAGGCAATCCCCAAGGTATTAAGAAATTAGACACAGTCCTGTAGAGAGGTCAGAATACCATTAAGTTAAATGAGGAAAATGAAGATCAGCCATATTACTGTCAGCAGTCATTGTTGACAGCACATTGACGCACATTATCAGCGGTTCAGATACGGTCTTCTTCAATGTACATATATGAATTTGAGTATAACCGAGTTCTTTCAGTTCTACTTCTATGACAGTTCTCGCAGAGTCACAGATCTTTTAATAATGCTCTTAGCTTTCAGGATAAACTGTATATTGCTGTCATTCACAGTCCATCACTTGTTTTAACTTCATTACCTTTTCTCCTTAATTGGCTTCAGCAAGACACACATAATAGGCGTAATATTGCCTAATGACGCATATGTGCATGCAAGTCACAAACGTAACAGAGTGAAGCAGAGCATCCATCATCATCATCGTCCATGATTTTGGACCAGCATGTTAGACAGCATTCACCAGCACTATTATTAAAACTCAATATAGGGAATGTCTTTTTGAATAGAGTTCCAGTCATTTGTTGAACTGATGTCATAGTGGACTGAAATGTGAAGTATGCGGTGGCATAACATTTTAATGACACACTTGGTTTCTCTTTACCTTTCTCCTTATCGCCAGATCACCAGATATTTTAAAACTTAAACATGTACTCGCATGTACAAGTAATATGTTCTTGTTGCCCCCAGACCCATAAGATCGATCCCTCTGGCCACTACCTGCGTTTGAAGGTGCTGGTTGACAACCAAATACTTTATTATGTTCCCACATTTGAAGAGGACATCTCCGATCTGGTGAGGAAATACACACTAAGCCACATTAGATACATTTTTTTAAGTAATAACCAGGTGAATATCCTAGGTTTAAATATCCATATAAGTTAATCAAAGACATGCAGCACACATTATTATGCTGTTTGTGTGATTCTAAGATTACTGCAGTATGTTATTTGGATTTGCCATCTTCTTATTCATATTTTTATTGTCAGATATGGATGAACGCTTGTGCATTTTTTATGAGTTAGTTGCCGTTTTGATTTGCCGTGCATACAAAATCACCAGGATGGAAAAGAAGCACTATTGCATAAACTATAAATTATGCAAAGTAGCATTTCACGTCTATTGTGTGCACTACGAAGTCGCCGTTTGTGTTTGTGTGCGTCTATTTATCATAAGAACAGTCACACTCACTGAAAGTCCCCCCCACCACCACATTATTCATCTGCTGTAAACCCCAAAACAAATCCTCTTTTTGATTGCGCCTTGTAGGTGATACACTGAAATCTTTCTCAAAGCACAATCATTTTTATAACTTGCTCTTTTCCTCAAGAGCTCTTTTATCTTCCTGCTTTGATCAGTGACTCATTTCACCCGCTTTCATCCTTAGTCTATGATATTACGTTATTATTTCTCCTCAGTGAAGGCTACTACACACTGCGGACTTCTGTTCCTGTCTGTTGCTGCATACACACAGCTGTGTCCATGTTCTAGGCTTTTGTGAGCTCAGGGTCTTGTCTGAGCACCCACTCACTTCATAGCCCTGACCTGGATTTTGACCCCACAACCTTCAGATACAATTGCTTGGCTAAGGAGCCAGAATAATACATGAACCTGTTCATTTCTTATTAATAACAACAGCATGACCTTGACCTTATCTGTCCAACAACACTGCTACCCATCCATTTTCCCCTATATATAGATATATCTATCTCTATTTGTTTGTTTCTCCTTAATTACAATTATTTATTTATATATGTGCTGTTGTGTGTTTACAGCTCTACAAAGAGATTGAGATTTATCCCAAAAGTACCAAAGTCGTCCAGTTTGACAAAGCCGAGTTCTGCAACAACGGATATGGTATGCTTATTTCTGACAATAGCAGTCAGTTCTTGACACACCCATAAATTCTGTTTCAAATTGATTTTCTAATGGACTTCATCTAGTCATGCTTTGTTAATGAATAAAAGGGAATTACCCAAATGAAGGGCACACATGATATGGAGTGGATTTAATTGCTGTGGTTATACAGCAGTTTACGCTGTCAAATAGAAATATTTCAAAGACGACCGAAGGAATTAAATGAATTTCTCTGTGTCTAACTATCTATGTCTGCAGGTTTTTCTGTGGCAGTTTTAGAGGAGGATGGGGTGCAGCAGCTCCAAGTTACTGAAGTGAAAGCAGGAGGAATGGCTTCAGCGAAAGGTACACATTTTATGCATACGTTGACATGTGTAAAGGAGATTAACCCGCTACTGTAGCACACTTACAAGTGATGCTTATAGAGAACGCATTCACAGCCAAGAGATGCTAGAGTCAAGAAATAGGCCAAAGTGATGTTTTTATGCTTTTATTCTGAAAGCATGACGTTCCAAAACCTTTATCCATAAAATAAAAAACAAACAAACAAACCATAAAACAAGAACAAAGAGATTTTTATAATCTCATTCCTGAGAGCTAGAACAGAATTCTACTCTCTGCTTTGCACTGCTGGGTCTGGAGATCAACCCCCCCTTCACTGGTCCCTATCTTTTAACTGAGACAGTGACACTCTAATGGGTTTGAGAAACATATGGCTGCTTGGTAGATACAACACTAATGTATAGAAAATAACATGCCCCAAAACTAAGCCCCAGGGTCAGACCAAGGTTACTCAAGTGTGAGATTGTGCCCTCTAGTGTATTAGCAATCTGAAAGCTGCTATCTTAGCAGGCTGCCAAAAGACACAGGACTCAGTTGATGTTAGAAGTAGAAAAAGATTGAAGCATCCACATACCACAAAGCATCTTATTGCAATCTGGGCACGATATTCTGCTGAATCACAGAGTTAGATGCAGTTTAGTGGGTCCACACGAACACTGTGATGAGCCTGTGTGTATGTGTGTGGTTTATTAACAGTGCAGAGAGTGAATGGGGAATTGAAAGACATCACGCTTGATTTTCTGCAGGGTACATGCAGAAACCAGGCCAGCACTGGACAAGGAGCCCCAAAGGGTCTATTTCTCTCTCACTCCCGCTCTCGCTCTTTCACTGTAATTCCCGTTTCCCCTCCTCACACAGCAGCACACACAAAGGCACATCCATGCATTGCACACAGGCATACACACGCAGCAGTATATGACCAGAGGGGTTATCTCTCTCTGCCCAATAAAGCCTCTGCTACAGCTGACACTTCCCATTTCAGACAACTAGGTCATAACTTAAGGCTAAATGTGTGCCTTATGCGTCTATATGTCTGTAACTGTGTGTTGCTGTTCTATGAGAATCCTTCTGAATAATGTCTCTGCTGTTTCTGTTGCAGCAAATAATTTAAAATGAGACTGAAATAGGAAGATAAGCTCATACTCACAGATGACTGCAGTCAAAACACATTGTGTGTTACTAGATGAGATGAGGCTGCTGTCACATCTCTAAACAGCTGTCACAGCCAATTGGGTTTATTGATAAGGTTAGCTGCTAATTGGATTGCTGATTGAGTGATAATTCTCAATTAACAGAATGGGGCACAGGTGCTTGAGAGGATGAGCAGCAAGACAAAGAGCAAGGCTCAAACTGAAGCTATGTTCCAGTGTTTTGTTTGTTCACCTATTGTACCATGAAGAACGTACAGTATACACACAGTGGGCAGGACAGGACAGGAATAGACAGACATTGTACTTTGCCTCTTAAATCCATCCCGTCTTGTTAGATCAGTATTTGCCTCAGGCAAGCAATCATAGAAGGATGCATTTTTGATGTGATGGAACACATTTGCATCTCAGAGCACCTGATTAGTCTCCGAGGTGCTGCTGGGAAGTATGGTGCAAAAGTTTTGTTTACATAAGTCATCTGTGAGCAGTGCTTTTGAGCGGCCCATAGGAATTCTGCTGTTGGTTGGATGTTTTTTGGGTCATGAACTCACAGATAATGCTTTTACTGACTGTGCATTGTTTGAAAACTTTCTCTACAATAATTTATTTTATATTGACTTTGTTTCTTAAACTGTTTCTTACCATATGCTTAGTGAAATTTCACATTTGTTACATTTTTTTGCCCGATTCTCTGTCAGGTTTGAAAGCAGGGGATGAGATTCTGTTACTTAATGGTAAAGAGGCATCTGCCCTCCAGAAGGATGACATGATGTCTGCATTTACAAACCAAACCCTGACCTTGAGCATCAGCACCCTGCCCCAGTTGGATCCTCGGATGGTGTGCTCCTGTCCACCCCGGCGCTCTGATGTGGAACAAAACCTAGCCACAGACATTTTTTCCCAGAGCCAAGGTAAGGTTTTCCTGTCCCAAAAGATTTGGGGATCAGTTGAATAAGCTGTTTGCTTTTAAAAATAATATATATGTAAGCAGTTTTTCTTAGTTGATATTTATATACTGACATATTTACTTAGACATGCATAGTTCTGAATGAATGAGAATAAAGGAAAAATAACAAAATGATTCTTCCTTTTTTTGTCCTTAGCATTGCATTCACATATCTTGTGTTGCGTGATCATTCACCCTCTAAAACCCAACTTTCTGTGGTGAAAAAGAGAGGTTTCAGATACATCTTTTGCATGCAGTGAGGTGAACAGGGCGATCTACTAATTATGCACGGATGCTGTCTGATAACTAACCTGCAGGCAGCCGCCATCCTTCCTTTGACCTGCTCTTTTTATTTGTGCAAGGGCATCATTTGTATTCCTTATAAACCAGGACTTGCAATGCGCAGCCTGACAAGCTGGCATTGTTTGGAACTCGGAGCAATATGAATATTAATACGAATCCTTCAGCAGCGTGGAGCTGTCATCATGCAGGATATGCCATATGCAAAGGGTCAGATGGAGAGAAAAACACTTAAGCAGCCAGATGGAGGTTATTGATGATGTCATGCTTTGAGGACACAGGTGTATAAAAGAGTTCTTCAGCACAGAGACTTTAAAATGGAAGGAATAATAACTAATTTTACTAAACAGTGATATCATAATAAGAAACACTAAAGGTTATAGGAATCTTTAATTGCTGTCACTTTAATCCAACACAAAGAGGATGCTATTAAATTATTATTTTCATTAAAAACTTACTCATTAAAAAGTTACTTACATACTTGTGACCTTTTAAAAATCAGCCAGACTCACCCAGGTTCTCAAAGTAAATGCAGATGAAGTGCACAAATAAATGAAAGCAGCTTGGTATACATATGTGTAGTCTTCTTTGTCAGCTTTGCCTTTTGTCCTTTTTGTAGAAGACATCCTGGATGATGTGCCAGGTTTGCCACTGGAGAGCCCAGATGATACTTATGAGGAGGAACCTTGTCTGCCCTTGCAGAGCCACAGAGATCATCAGGAAGATAAAATTTGCATTGGGACTGGATACAAAGTAAGATATGTTTTACAAAGCCACAGTTTCACGCACCAAGCCAGGTAAAAATGCCAATGCAAAAATAACAGGGTATTAACAGTTTAGCCCAACAGAGGATGGAGTTTTTGGTGCTCAGTGTTTGATGTTTTAGCAGCTTTAGTCTTAGCTTTCTTAGTCTTTGATTTGTTGCATTGTCATCTTGCAGCCTGACATCTTCGGGGACATTTCTTACATTTCATGCCAGACAGCAAAGGAAAACACTATCATTTGATCAACAATCCAACACAGGCTGGATTTATGTTTGAACAAATTTCAGCAGTCGCTTTGCTTTCATGTTTTATATAGGAATAGTTTGCCAAACTAAGTCTGAACAAAGTTAAAAGGTTCAATAGAATGAGTGCTGGATCAAAAAATTCAGCAGATATGAGAAGAGATTGACCGGCACACCAGTAGGGCCTAGCATGATACATAATGTGCGATGCTTTTCCTCAGACTTCTAAAGAAAAGATGCACTATGATCTCATCTCCCCTGGGTTACAATTGATCAAACAATGTAAAAAAAATGCATCACTATCTACACAACCAAATGTATCCAAGTTATATGTTATATACAAGGTATCTATGTTACTACAAGTTTAACATAAAAAAATCATGCACCAATTATTGTTTGTGTTATATACAGGACTTGAGAGAATAACACTATGGGCAAAATTACACATACAAAAAGGGTGTCTGTAAAACGCCACATAACAAAACGGCAGTGTGGCTATTTTTGCAAAAGGCTGTCACAAAAATGTTGTAATATCAAATTCCTTATTCATTTCTTTAGGCATGCAGTATGTTTCTCCAGAATAGTTTGTCTTTCCCTCTGTGTGAATGATTTATTATCTCAGCTCCTACAAAATCCAAGAACATTGTTTTGCTAAAAAACTCACAATTAGTTGTTTCTGATGCACACTGTGGTGTTTAACTATACCTTTTTAATGAGCTGGTGATTTGCTAATCTATGCCAATCCATAAGGATATGTATGCATGTATATGATGCAGACTACAAACTGACCTTCTTTATTTTGTAGTTTCCCATATGGGGGTCACTGAATAACTGTGAAATGGCATTGTTGGCAATGACCACATGGGTCATTTCCACAGGGGGTCACAATGACACAATAATAGTTAAATACGTACAGACAGTTAAATACGTACAGACACACAACAGTTGATTTATGCTCTTTTTTTGTGTAATTTTTCCAGAGCCTGTTAAATGCAGGAACGTGGATGGATTTTCTGATTACTTTGGTTTGAATTGTTTCTACATGTCACATGAAACCAGAAAAAAAGTGTTGGTCTAAAAAGATGGGAGATTCTCAGTGGATTTTCTGTTGTCATAGTCATAATATATAGGGCATATATAAGTCCAACATGATGGTTACAGTGAGCCTGTGAATCCTACTGATTTAACACTGTAATCATAACCATATTCTTCCTCCGATAACAGTTTTCTGTTGTGCTGACAGCATATTGCATTAGCAGCACCGTATTCATAGCAAAATGTAGTGTGTATGTGTCTTGGCACATTAACAGATGTGCACATAGTACGTGTTGGGTGTGAGTGTGCGTTCTGGAACACTGAACTGGAGACAGGTGAGTGAACAGCATCACTTTCTAATTAAGATTATGTCTGGACTGATCAGGGTCGACGCAGTGATTGCTGGGACAGGCCGTGTGCCATCCACTCTCCCTCTGATACGCTTGTCACTTCCATTACCATGGCACTGTCTGATAGCCAGTAACCACCGGAAACATTTTTTCCTTTCTTGGACCAGTGTTGATAGCCTAGGCATGAACAAAGAAGAAAGGGAAGGGACATCTATGTATTCTGTCTTCATTTTGTGTCAATGAGTTTCAATCTCAAGGGAGAGCTAATGGGTGAGGTCAAATGCAGCTTCAGTGAAGACTGAGGGAAGAGTGAGTGAAATACTGAAATACTCTTGATATAGAGGAGACTCTAATTTGAACTCATGATGAAAGAAAACATTTAGTTGAAGATGCCGCACAAAACTTTCTGAAACTCTTTGCAGTTTTTAATTAACATTGAAAATTGCTTTGCTGTTTTAACCTCACAGTTGTTCTTCTGTGTATCTGCTGTATGGTTAAATTCAGTAATCAGTCAAAACTGGGATCCTAAATATATGGCCAACAAATCCAAAGCCTCTTCGGGGAATCGACCTCTTTCAGCCACACAGCCATACAGACTAATCGGGATTGTTTATAAGAGGAAAAAATATTCACTGCAAACCAGTAGAGAAGAATAGAACACAAGTGTTAAGTCAGTGATCTTCATCTCATCTTTGTGTCTTTCACCTCCTGCTCTCGTCTAACACGAGCTGTCTGATTTGTGCCCTGCTGCTTTTTTCCATCCTTTCCTTTCATCTTTACCTTTGCTGTACCCCTAATTTTCTTAGATTTTTGATTTACTGTCATATTATTTTCCAAATTGAGAGCAACAATGTGACCATGACCATCAGACACAGCAGCTCTTTTCTTTTCATCCAGTACCTTCATCTGCCGTCTTGTTTTGAATGCCCTTCCTTTCCTTCTGTCCTTGTAGTTTCATTCTGATCTTGGGTCTTTTTTCCACCCTCCTCCTCATGAACCCCCTGCTGTTCATTACCATAAACAACATGAGGATGCCGTTGGCACTTAAAACAGCCCGCTCCCTTAGCTCTCCAGCCGGCTGTGGGCACTGACCTTAGCCTGAACACTTGGATGCTCAATCCAAACTTGCCACAGACTGCCAAAACTGTGGCATTTTCTTCAAAAACAAACACACATTCACCCAAACTATTTGTCCTTTCTTTATGTTGATCAGCCTTTTGTTTCTCAAGTCTCCTGTTTGGAAAAGCTTCGGAGTGCTGAGGATTGCGTCTTACCTCATTTCACCCAGCGCCTGCGGTGCCATGGTGGCAGAGGAGTGAGGAAAACGAGGCAAAGTGGGACAATTTTAATTATCCCCACATTCTAATTACTCCATTCTCCACAGTGTTTCACATCATTTAGTGGAGATAAATGAGTGTCTGGCTAGCCAGGGGATATGGGAATGTTCATTATTTTAGACAAAGCACAGAGCAACCTCCCCGCTATGATAAACCGACCAGAGAAAAAAGCGCCGATTTCTCAGGATAACGGTGATAGTAGAGATGTCGGTGATTGCTAGTGTTCTCCAAGGTGTCGTCAGCCTCACTGACAAGTGTGATGATAATTTACAAATGTCTAATAGTTTGGCTTGAGGGCATTTGAAATAGAAAATACATTATTCAGTGTTTGAAGGATGGGGTGCAATTTTTATCAAGGTTTGTTTTGATTTATTCTTGATGATATAATTCCAGTTGTTCATTTGGAGTTAGTGTATTTGTTTAATATAATTATTATAGCTTCTGGCTATTATGACTGTATAAGGGGCACAAGTCTTCAGTTATGCTTTCACTTGCCCCCCTTCCCTCCAATCGGGCCTTTTCACCTTTGTCTCAGATGCTGTTGTTCTTCCACAGTTTTCCACTGGAGGGAGCACTGTGCTGATTTATGAAGCCTCTAAGGCAGCAATAATCTTTACAAAGTCAACACTGAGGATGCTGAAATAACACATCGATTTGTATGTTAGTGTTAGAATATTTTGGTAAACACACACCAAGAAAACACATTCTTTCTGATGGTTTTCCAAAATTTAAATAAATTAAAATGTACATGACGTAATCCTCTAATGCTGTGGTATCAGAACTGGCTGGTTGCTGCTGTTTAAGGGAATAAAAAAAGTGCCTCTAACTTTTTTCACCCATTACAACTTTGAGTTGAAGCCTGTAGTCTGCAAATCCACGGCTCTGAATTCGAAATGTTCCTGTGCAGATTTATGAAGACTCATGTCGTAACATAATCATGCTTTCAGATTATATGATTTAAGTCTCTCTCTGTATATCCCATCAGTCCTTGCAGGGATTTATGGATTTGCATGTTTTCCTGATCTCCAGTGAAATTGAACTTCAAGACATATCCTCCTTTCCTTTCCTTTCCTTTCCTTTCCTTTCCTTTCCTTTCCTTTCCTTTCCTTTCCTTTCCTTTCCTTTCCTTTCCTTTCTCCTCCCTCCCTCCTTCCTGTCCATGCTCAAATATTGACAAGTAACTGCTTGTTCTTTTAGACAAACACTGTACAAGGAGGCATTGGAGGCACGTCCGTAAGAATTGCTAAACGTTTCCATTTACTTATACGTGTGTGTGTTTATTGCATGTCAAAGTTCACTGCATAGCTGTGAAATGATGTGTGTGCTGTGCTTCTGTGTGCCAAGTATGTGGATATGAGCAATCTCTGGTTATTCTGGCTCTCGCTCAGCGTGGTTTCAGCTGATGGGTGTGAGAGCAGGTTTGTGCTTGCCTCCATGCTCCTCTGTCATACTAGACTTTCCTCCCTGTCTGTTCCGAGTCAAGGATATAGTACGTTTAGTCACTGCGGTAATAAGGACTGCATGTGCTGGACTTGGAGAAAAGCTGCTACTCTCTTCATCCACTCCAACTGTTGTTTTTATAAAGAGGATTAAAGTTTATAGTTTATGTGGAATATACTTTTTTTTTGCCATTTTCAATGTTCAGAAAGAGCTTATTCTGACCTGTGTGACATAGTTTCTGGAAATGTCAAGAACTGGTTTGACTGTGGGATCCATAGTTGGTGCATTATGGCACAAACCTTTTCTGAGTTGATTCCCACGTGTTCTTTTTGTCGTTATTCTAGAAATAATTGCGTTAACCGCGGTATTTCTTAAAACCCATTTCCAAACGGAGCGCAAGTTTAAATACAAGGCTGCCGTCCTTCTCACATGTAGTGACATAAGTCTTTCTCAGCAGTGATGAGTGAGAGAGAGAGAGAGAAAGAGAGAGAGAGAAGGCAGATGCCTGTTGGAGTGTTTGGCTCCCACCACCCACTGCCTCTTCAACACCCATTCTCTCCTCCCTCCTTTCTCCTCCCATCTCTTCTTACATCTCTCATGAGGGTGTGAGGTTTGATCTTGTTATTTAATGTTTTGTTCTACGCCGCCTGCCACCGCTCCTCTCAAACACCTGGACAGAAAAGTGGAAGAGGCAACGAGGACAGATACGAGGCAAAGAAGAGAGTGGAGACTGGCACTCAGGGCAGCATGCAGAGACAGCCGGTGGATTGAAAAAATAGAAAGTGATTGGATAGACGCTGTAGGATAAGGTGACACGGGAGTGCTGTTGTTCATTGCAATCTGTTCTGTTCAGTCTGCCTAATGACCCATTTGTTCAGCTGCCACAGTAATGATTTTACCAGCTGCAGTGTTTTGCAGAGCAGGGTGAGTGTTGAATAGCAGGCATCTCCTTTAGCACTTCTGATCAGTTTAGCTGGACAAGTTCGGCAACTCTACATTCTGCACAGGGCAGAAAAACACAGCCTTCCCGGGGCAGAGGAAGAGTGGAAGCACTCTGGAATTCAAAAGCAGGACAGGAAATGAAAACCTGATTTCTCGTCAAAACTTCACCTGCCGGGATGTCCGCTTTTAGGAGAAGAAGAAATTCTAAGCCACCGACCGAATCCATCTATGACATGTTACAGCTGGTGAGCTGTGCACTCTTGTTTATATGTGTGTGTGTGTGTGTGCGTGTGTGTGTGAGGTGGCTTGTGTTGTGGATGCAATCCCACGAAGGTTAGTGATAATGACATGGTATTGTACCAGCAATGCTAAGCTTATGCTTAGTGCAATCCCCAGTTGTACAACCCATTTTAATATTTTATGTAATATTTGTATCTTATCACACATTTTGAGTGTATGAGCTACCCATTTTTTAGACATTATTATTATTTACTATATCGTGTTTATATCTCAGTGGCATGGGGAATAGAAAGCCATTGATTCTGGACAAGCTAATAACTGTTATACTGCACATTAGATCTGCGATCGAAGGTTGCACTTGTTTGTTTTGGGGTTTAAATAAACCCCAGATAAATAGTCATTGAATCCAATTAGTTATGCTCTTCACAATTTTCTCTATGCCACTTAGATTGCAAGTGTGAAAGTTAGTTATTGGTCATGGTGCGGCATCATGTTGCCATTCTTCTTCTCCTTCCTCGTTACCCATCTCTTGTCATCTGTCTCTGCCACTGCCCCATCTGCCACTCGGCAGTCAAGGGCGAGACCTCGCTTTAAGGGCCAAAAATGGCAGTGTCATTGCTCTGCTTGTTGTGTTTAGAAACACGGAGGAATTCTCACTGCACAGATCGCAGCACATTCATCCTTGCATGCTTTTCCAGTCCTTAGTATTCTGTTTTCGGTGAACAAGATTTAATGTCTGATAAAACTTGTTCTCGGCGATGTGTAATGTCAGTTTGGGGAGTTTAAAGGGTCTTTATTGTGGATATGTTTTTTTTAATGCGGTTATCACCTTTGTAAACAATGCTTACCACACAATGTAAATTATTTGGATGCTACACAAAATTCAGTTACCTGTGTCATTTTACTTGTATTCAGACTTTCATTTCATTTTGTGGTAAGTGTTTATTATTGTGACTGTAGTTAGTTAGTGATAGGAGGAACGTCAATAATCTCTTTGTTTGTCCAATTCTGCTGTGCAAACAAGTGTGTGTGTGTGTGTGTATAGCAAAGTTGCAAAACTGGTTTGAATACCACAATGGAAAATTATGTTTGTCATTGCTGCAGTCCAGCAGGAGACAAGGCATTGAATCAGTAAAGACAAGCCACTTCCCCAGCTGACCAGTTTATGTAAATCAGCTATCAGCAGCAAACAGTGAGGCGCACTGCCATATCAGAGATTACAATAAGTAAACACTGTCACTGAACCCATAAAAATGATAGTTTTGTAACATAAGTTCTCAAAAGTGCTTCTGTGAGTAACACTGGTGGCATCCCGTTTAAGTAAATGGTGATTGAAACAGGATCAAACCCGCTTTGTGCTGCCTACAGATAATACAGATTTAAACTTGCATCATCCAATCAGCTTGACACGACTCAGTTTGTAGTTTTACTTTGTGATGGTTTTAGTGTCTTTGTTTGTCCCTTAGAGTTTAAATTACCTGTAGTTTTCTTCTCGATTACATTCTTTTGCCTTTCTTTAAAGGTTGCTTTATAAATGATTAACATGTACACTGGAAATAAACAATAAAGGTTCAGTGTCATCTCTGAACAGGAGGACTGGTAATTAATGAGATTTTTAGAGTTGAGCTCCCTTATAGTTGGTGTTAGTAAGAGACTCTATAATACGCACATGTACATCTATTTTTTTCTAGATTTCTCAGAAGAACTCAGTCCTTGTGACAGCCTGCCTGGGCTTGCAAAGAAAACTATTGAACTCTGGGTTTGAATTCAGAGACACCTCTTTACCTACAGGAAGTCTGTTGTAGAAAGTATTAGCAGATGCTGGAAAGACTCATAACCATTGGTGCAGCAGGGAGACATGCTGCTGTATTACTTGTAGAACATTTGATTTTTAAAAAAAAAAAAACACACTCAGCCTGGTGGAAAAGGAGCAAGAGGCGACAAGTCCCTTATCTTCTGCAACTATAAAACCCGCATTCTCTGATATTACTCTTAGAACTTGTTTAGTAATGACCAGAAACACACGTCACACATCATCCATAACATTACACACTGGAACCAAACACTGAGAAGAATATATTATAGGCTTACATCAAAATGCTTCTTTATTAGTCTCACGGGAGTGAACATGAGCACAACAGAGCGCTGCATATTGAAAAATGGACAAAGTGAAAAAGCAGCAGCATCCAATCCACCATCTTCTCCTTTTTCTATTATCTACTAACAATCTGAATCTAGCAGGTTTCTTCATGTCTGGTATGTCTGTGAAGGTTCTCAGTCATCCAGGTCATCGTAGTCTAAGGAGCTTGGAAAGAAAAGCTTCTGGACTTCTTTAAGTTGTTTGAAGACATTTCACCTCTCATCCGAGAAGCTTCTTCAGTTCTAAGGGTCAAATGGTAGAGAGTCCCAGTTTTAAACCCTGTGGGAGTTTCCCCCCAAGAGGGACAATGGACCCCCCTAATGATCCTCTACCTAATCGCACGAGCCAAGGTGTCAAAAGTGTGTGGGTCACAATCAGCCAAGGTTTCGGGTGAGCTCATTGTGAAACCTAATCACACCCTATCATTTCCTGAGGTCAGATGGCCCAGGATGTGAGTGGGCGTTAAGGCGTCTGGGAAGGGATCTCAGAAATGGATGGCAGACAGTTGGTGTCGCAAGCCACCGCCTCTGTTCAAAGATGGTCGTTCACAGAGGACATAGATGTCTTCTTTCACTTCCTCAAAAGAGGACCCTCATTTGACCCTAGAACTGAAGAAGCTTCTCGGATGAGAGGTGAAACGTCTTCACGCAATTTAAAGAAGTCCAGACTCTTTTCTTTCCAAGCTCCTTAGACTTCATGTTTTGTGTCTTTGCAGACTGTAGGAATGCGTTTAATGTCTTGTTAATGATGAATGCGTACTTCTCAAAATAAACCTACATATTATAGTCATTTAGTTATTTTATTAATTTTTGTGAGTGGTTTTTAAAGCGGTCCCTTAAAAATTCTGCATGCTCTGCTTCCTTTTCTTTCTGAGCAGAGCACAGAGCCAGTCACTGCTTTCTGCCGCGGCCTTCATGACATCAATCCCCCCGAGTGCCCGATGTCGTCGTCCTCCTCATCGTCTTCGTCATCCCTTTCTCCGAGCCCTGTGTCGGTTTTACCACCCACAGCAGCCGCGGCCACACAGAAACAGCTCTCCCACGCTGACAAACTGCGCAAGGTCATCAATGAATTGGTGGAGACGGAGAAGACTTATGTCAAAGTGAGTACAGGCTCTCTGAAGTGCTCTTTGAGCGTGCCGTAAGAATGCAGCTACGGTCTCTGACTCACAAATGTTTTGCCATGTGTGTTCCTGTGTCATCGTCGCTGAAATACTTTTGTGTCAGTGTGAGTTATGTTGAAACCCACAAGGGGTTGACTTCTTTCCATTCTTTAAAATCTTTGCAAATGATTCATTAAATAGCCTTCAAATCAACAGACACAAGACATGCCTCATTCCTCCTTGAGCATATGATGACAGGCTGTTCTTGTTTATATCTGTGTCATTCAGGATCTCAACTGCCTAATAGAGCGCTACTTGAAACCTTTGCAGGAAAAGAGCTTCCTGACTCAGGATGAGGTACTCTTCACTTGATATTTATTATCCAAGAATTGAAATAAACTGTTTAGATACCATAACCTATACACGGTTTTTGCTCCAAAGTGCTGACAGTGATGTGTGTTGCAGCTGGACGTTTTGTTTGGTAACCTCGGAGAGATGGTGGAATTCCAGGTGGAGTTCCTACGCACGCTGGAAGATGGAATCAGGCTGATGCCAGACCAGGAGAGGCTGGAAAGGGTGGAGCAATTTAAGGTGAAGGAATGTTGATTTTAGACCCAACTGCTTCATTTGGCTTCAAATCCTCTAATTATTTTGTCTCATTTAGGGAACACTCCCCCTTGGTACTGCTGTTTGTATAACGCATAATAAAGAGCTTATGTTAATCAAACAAAAAAAAAAAAACAGTTGAGACTTTTTCTTATTTAGCAGCTTCTCAAAATTGGAATTTCCACATAATGTGCGATGCCATCATTTAACCGCGGTCATATAATCTTATGATTGTATGTTATGTTGTCTGTTTTTGCAGAAGGTGCTGTTCTCGTTGGGTGGGTCATTCCTGTATTATGCTGATCGCTTTAAGATTTACAGCGCCTTCTGCGCCAGTCACACCAAAGTCCCAAAGGTCCTCGCTAAAGGTAAAAACATTAACAGATTCTTGCCTCATGCCAAGCATGCAGTCACCCCTTACTATTTTTAAAAGCAAGTCTTTGCGTTATCTTGTGCCTTACACAAAATAAATCGGTGTTTAAATTTCCACTCCTCCAGCAAAGACCGATCCAGAATTCAAGGCCTTCCTGGCTGAGAAAAATCCCAGACAGCAACATTCATCCACTCTCGAGTCTTACCTGATCAAACCAATCCAAAGAGTGCTGAAGTATCCACTTCTGCTAAGGGAGCTCTATTCTCTCACTGACCCGGACAGTGAGGAACACTACCACCTGGATGGTAAGTATCCTTTTTTTCATTGAGCATTTAAAACTGTGGTGAAATGGTGCATCATCATCTACTCGCCTGCTACATAGAACTTTGTATATTCAGGATATGGTGTTGGTGAATCAATGATTTGGGGTTTTAACTATAAATATTTGCCCCATGTAGTTGCAATTAAGGCCATGAACAAAGTTGCAAGTCACATCAATGAGATGCAAAAGCTTCATGAGGAGTACGGCGCTGTTTTTGACCAGCTGATCAACGAGCAGACTGCTGATAAAAAAGAGGTAGAACACATTAACGTATCAGCCTTAAGCCCAGTGAATGATCCTGTGACCTATTTGCTTTTTTTTTTAACATGTTTTTTTTTCCTTTATGCATCACAGGTGGCTGACCTCTCAATGGGGGATCTTTTACTACATTCTACGGTGGCATGGATAAACCCTCAAACCTCTTTGGCCAAGAGCAAAAAGGACCCGGATTTAGTTGCTTTTGGTACGGTTTTATGTAGATTTTACCACCTGAAATTCAGGCTGCCGGGAATACCTCCTTACATAACACAGAGATATACCTACAATATGACAGTCACCATAAAGTGGGGATTTGTTGTACTGATGTTTAATGTGATTACAAACCTAAGCTGATCAACTACATTTTGAGTTATCATAGGTTTCATTTTCAGCCTCAGCTCTTCTTTATGAATAATCAAAAAAGGTCAATATACAGTTTGTGTCTTTATGCACAGGATAGATTAAAAACCTGTGTAGATCAAGCATCGCTAATTCTAGTGCACTCTGCCATAGATGCAGCTGAAGCTGGAAGTTTGCATAATGGACTTGAATGTCATTATTATATTCTATTTTTCATAATTTTAACAGGGTTTTTTTCATGGGGTAGAATGATTGTAGAACAAGCACAATTAATAGAAATCAACACCCACATAAGGGACTGCAGACGAAAAATTGCTGTCACATTTACATAATGGATCCAAGTAATAATGCTAAGTAATGTGCCGTCCTGTTTTAAATTGAAATGACGCAAACTTAGATTATTAATTCAGTGGTGCTGAAAGCTACTTAACGTTACTTAATGTCCTTGTTCTTAACTCCTCTTTAGTCCTCACAGCTCACAGCTAGTAGCTTCTCTATCGCAACCCTCAAAGAGTTAATTTGACAACTCTCATTGGCTCAATTGGCACACAGTGCAACGGGAAAGTCTCAGAAACTCAGTGTAGATATGACTGAAGATTAACGCAACTCAAGAATATCTCTCGGAATAATCTATAACCCTCAGCGCAGAAGAACTTGGTTCTGATGGTCAGGATCTGTAAGAGGAACCTGAGTTTGCAGCGAACTGCACTGAACCCAGTATAAATTTGAGGTCAGATGAGATAAAGAGACTGGAGGTATGTTGGAGAGATAAAGGTGATGCATTCAACTCAATAAACACCTGCAGTGATGGATGAACGGGGCTAGGATAAACATTTTAGAACGGTCTCCACAAATGATGGCAAATATGTGGTCTGTCTGTGAAAGCTGGGTATTTCCCAGGAAACGAACACATTTATTTATGCTGCCAAAACAAGTTGTTTCAAATATGTGACCAAGCAGAAGCTGTCATGTATGTAATAAACCACAACTTTTGCACCCTTTTTTATGTCAAAGATGTAAAAATATCATCCCAGAAAATAAACCAGTGTTGCCATCAGTGTTGGTCAGGTTACTTGAAAAAAGTAATCAGTAACTAATTACCGATTACTTCCCCAAAAAGGTAATCCCATTACTTTACTGATTACTTATTTTCAAAAGTAATTAATTACTTAGTTACTTAGTTACTTACATGAGTAGGTGATAAAGCGATAGATCTTTCAGCCCAATTCTACTTTTTCTGCATAATCCATCATACAAAATGTAATCAAATGGAAAAGTCCCTTTTTAAAACTTGTTTTATTAGTTTTAATCTTTTAACTTTATGCATCAAGCAAAAATTTAATTATATGCAACATTCTCTGACTGGAAGAAATTTGTTTAACATTTAAACTTATTTTCTGCACATTCCAGCACATAAAATAAAATATTTTTTGTGTTTACACTCACTCTTTCAAATAGATGCAAGTAAAACACAGCAGAAAATAAATAACAAAGACTCAGCGGTCCTGTTGCTCTATTTTCACCTGTAAAGCAGGAGTAGGGTAGGCGGAGGTTTGCCCTGGTGCAGGTGTGCTGCAGCGGTCAGTTGATGAATCTGCGAGTTTCTCTATGAATTTCCCATTACATCGTAGCGCACTCGGTGCTTGCTTGGAAGTTTAGGGGATTTTTTTCGCTGTAAAAAGAAGTTTTCTTCCCACACACAACGGACACTAATGTTTTTGTCACTTTTGAATCAAACTCAAAATAAGGTCAGTACTTCCACGCTTTAAACGCTGCACGCTCATACTCTCTCCCGCACTCGATATATGATCCATTGTTGATCTGCACACAGCTGTTGTCACGAACGTGGCACTCGCTTACGTCACTGTCATTAGACATTCTCACAAAAAAATCACGGTTTTAGTAACGCAGTAATGCAGCGCTCCTACGGGAAAGTAATGGTAATCTAATTACCGTTTTTGCAATAGTAATCCCTTACTTTACTTGTTACCTGAAAAAAGTAATCAGATTACAGTAACGCGTTACGCGTTACTGCCCATCTCTGGTTGCCATGACATTCTTGTTCATCATGAACATTTCTAAACTTATAAGAGGAGCTGTAATGCAGTTACATTTTTATGAAAGAGCACTTGCTCTGCATTTATGAATACTTTACTGTTTCGTGTGAGGCTTTACTGTCAGGCTTTGGTACTGCTCGGTGCTATTTCAGTTAATGGGCAAATGGACCCAGTCATGCAAACTGGGATCTTTACATTGTTTTTCACTTTTTGGGTGAAGTGATTATTAATGGTGTGATATGCAGTTCTCACACACCTACTCAGAAGTGCTGGGATGTGTTTTAAAATGCACTCAGCTGAGACACTTTTGACAATAAATATTACATCTGCTTATTATATGTGCTTTCTTGGGCAAGGCGACAGTGAGTAGAAGTTGCTTGTTGCATAAAGAACGAATGCAGACCCTGTTAATCAATTCTCTCACTTCTTTTCTCCCCCTCTCTCTTTCTGCCCGCATGCAGTGTTCAAAACAGCAGTTGTATTTGTCTACAAGGACTGCTCTAAGCACAGAAAAAAAATAGTAAGTACCTTCTTTTGACTTTTAATTTTAATTGCATTTTAAGACACACAGTGATGGAGGGTGCACATCCTCTGAAGTGCTTTTAACGTGTTCTCTTTTTACATTGCATGGGGGACAGAAATAATTAAGCTAATGTTTCATGGTTGTGTGAGGGCAGTTATTGGCAGCTGCAATAACTGCGTGTGTGCACGCTCCCCATAGTACAGTATAGTAGATACTTGTGTCTGTTCAATGAACCCTCTCTCTCTGCACTCTGATGCTCTCTGCTGTCATGTTGATGCACTGCAGCGGTTATGCATTAAATATCTCACCAGTCTCTATCTTTCAGGGTGCATCTCATCGCGGGTCTGGGGGCGATGAAAAAGATCCCATCCGCTTCCGTCACATGATTGCAACCGATTCTCTGCAAGTCCGAACCCTCCCAAGTGAGTATATTTAAATATACTAACATGCTGCAACTATTAATCTTTTCCCTCAGGTACTGTTAGCATTTTGGGGACTGATTTGGAGTTTTACATAAACATGAATGGACTAATTACATCAGAAACACATGGATTTAGTTATAGCATATCTTCAAATAGAAGACCTGTGCAATAAAAATGTATTATTTGACCATTAGTCTATAATGTATGAATGTGTTGGACAACAACTGGAACCCCAACATATCATTTTTTTTTTTTTGTTAGGAAGAGTAGCGATAAGCTCAAAATTTACATTAATAAAAGTGTTTTCATGAAGAAACGAGGGAAAATCATGAAAGGATTTTGGATTTTCTATGTGTTAGAGGCTATGACTTGTTTAATGCATTAATTAATTTATCAGGTCATCCAAAAACATCCACTAGATTATAGCCTAAAGTTAAAGTGCTTAAAGCCATAACCAGACTATTCCAAGGCAAAATTGCTCTTTTTTAGTTTTTATGCCAAGATCATTGAAAAGATCATTTGCATGTTACCCTGTTCCCCAAAATAACCACGGTTATAAATCAGCATTTTGTGACAGAAGCTTAAGATGCTTTGGAGGCCTGTCAGTGTTGCTGCTTTCCTCTCCTGCAGAAAATAAATAACCTTTTGTAGACACAACAGATAAATACTCATTAGTAGATCTGCATGCCTTCTTTCTCACATCTTCTCTGTGTCCTAAGTGAACTTTAAATCACCCTCCGGCGATTCAGCCCAAACAAGGCTGTTTATCTGCCTAATGGCCTGTTGTTAAGGGAAAAGAAATTGATGATGGAAATTAACTGAATATTTCTGCAAATGTATTTCACATCTTTTCTCTTCTGGGCCTTTTCTCAGACTCAGAGGCCACGGCGGACTGTGAAATTGTCCACACGAGGTCTGAATCTGAAGGAAGACCAGAGAGAAGCTTCCAGTTGTGCTTCAGGTAAAACTGCACATACAGACTCAAAACGTATGAACATGAATAATAACGTTATTTGTATAGCACTTTAAAAATAAACAGTTCAAACCATTATATATTTTTTAATTATATGTACATATTTATACATGTTTCACAAAGTCATGGTCATTTTTTCCTGCATACACACAAAAGGCCATAGATAATTGGCAAAAGATTGAAGAAAAGAAAAGAACCTATAGAAATGATTTCTAGCAGTCTTTCAAAACTAGACACTGATTCAGCTGACCTGATAGGCTGAGGAAGAGCGTTCCAAAGTTTAGGCGCTCTGGTTTTAAAATAAGAGCATGAAACTGTTAGCAGACCCCCAGCAGTTACAAAAATGAAGATTGGGGGGGGGGGGGGGGGGGGGGGAGAGTTAGAACCCCATCAAACTGAAGCTACCTCTCTCTTACAATATTTTCATGGTCTTTCATGTTTCCTTGTCTGATCTGCAGTTCTCCAGAGAGTAAAAAGGACTTCCTGAAAGCAGTTCACTCCATCCTTAGGGAGAAGCAACGACGGCAGCTGCTTAAGACAGAGTGTCTTCCCCCCAGCCAGCAGTATGTCCCATTTGGGGGCAAGCGTCTTTCTGCTCTTAAAGGGGTGCGGCCCACCATGAACAGAGCAGGTGACAGAGTTTGAATATATGTTCTGTTTCAATAGCAATGCAGACAAACATGCTTAGGCAGTAACAGATTGATTATAGTTCTGTATATTACTTTTTATTAGAAATGCATAATATGTTGGCATTAGTTAGGAAAGACAGGAAAAGTCTAATTTGATGTTTATTTCAGTTAACTAAAGTCTTCTCAGTTTAGTTTGGGTTGAGAGTAATGACCTTGACTGGTGACGCCTTTCTATCTTTCTCTGTTTAGCCTCAGCTCCATCTCGAATGCTAGCTCGCAGGCGGTTGGTGAGGAACCGCATCACCATCGATACCGACCTGGTTTTCCACGGAGACAACAACAATAGCACTCATGAAGACCCCTCGTCTCGTCCTTCCCGCCCTTGCTCCAAATCCGAGTTGTCTGATCAACTTCAGCCTTGCAAACCTCAGGGAGAGGACACGGATCGCTGGGTGGAAGAGCAGTTCAACCTGGGCTGCTATGAAAATCAGTGTGAGGGCACCGATGTCGGGCAGGTGAAGGAGACGGACATTTTGAGCGACGACGACGAGTACTGCACGTCTGTCCGAGCCATGTCGACGAAACTGGACAACCTGGAGGAGCAGATGAAAGGACTGAACCTACAGGGCAAAGACATCAACCTGAATGGAGGAGCAGAGTGTGAGATCATGCAGGAGGAGGACGCTGATCGAACAAAGCATGGGGATGACTCCAGCTTGGTAGACTCCATAACTTCCTGCGGTGCCTCTCTCCCGAGCGGTGCAACCTCAACTTTAAAGGTCGCTTCCTTGAAGCAGTGTGCTGTGGAGGGGGCCACAAACCAGGACCACGATGTCATCTGGGTGCGGCGGGACGACTTTGCCAACAGTGACGTCTTCTGATAGATGATGAAGATTATGTAGGATAATGTAGGAGTCAAAGAAAAGGTGTGAGGACAGATAAAAGCTTTAAAAGTGTAGAATTTGGGGAACCTCAACAAATCCTGCCTGTATCTCTGCACAACCCTCTCCTTCCACCTCACCCACATCCTCCCGTGTTCTGACAATCCTGAAGTACTGAAGCACCCAGACGGGGGGGGGGGGGGGGGGAAGTAACAAGGAAGTGCACGCAAGTCAATGAGCAAGCGTGTCTTCATGTGGATAAACATACAGTAAGTGCATGTGTGCACAGACACAGAAAGTAAAGGCAGCTACTGCACCACGCACACATTTTACAGAGGAGACATCACCACTGAACTGTGACCTTCAGGCCAAAAAGTCTATTTTTCAACACAGGAATGTGGGTGTTATATTTTTCTGACGTTTGTATTCGAACACTCAAGGGCTGTGTGTTACATTTTCTTTCGTTTTTTTTCTTCAGGGGCTTTTGGCTTAACGACTGCTGCATAAAGGACGGTGACATCTAACTAGCTTTATTGTGCTTTGTAAAAAAAAAAACATATTTAACTTAATATCAGCTACACAACAGTGTATAATCAGGAGAACAATAGAGTGCTGTTGACTTGTATAGCTGTATAAAAATATTTTGAAGCTCACTGTCTCCTCTCATATCCTTACCTTGTTCTTTATTTAATTACTGCCTTCAAAAAAATACTGTAACTTTTCAATGTTTACATCACATACAGATGCCCAGTGTTACAAACTACCTTTTGTGTGTTTGCTGCCAGAAACAAGCTTCTATTTTTCCCTTTGTGTGAATGATGAGTCTTTAATTGTGTTTCTGAAATAAAATGTCTTTTTATTTTGGTAACTAATTGATTTCATCAAGGCCATTATTATTCTGGACTCTTCTTTTTTTTTTTTTGCCACTGAGGCCATGTCGTCTTCATGTCTGTGATAAATAGTAGAGTGATTTCTATAGTCCTGTTTACTTGAATTGTCTCTTGTGTTTGAAAGGACTGTGTTAGTGACTGTACTATAATTTAAAGGTCATACAGTTGACCAGCTTCACTCAAATACAGGACTGGGCGATTCACCTCCCGTCAGGGGTCACAAATTGAATACTGATCAAATCCATTCTGCTCAGTATTAATCAATAGTTTCAGCTTCTCATGTGTCCCCTTGAGGAAAATTATTTGCCCACAACAGCTCTAATGGATTCAGACGTCATCCTCAGCTTTCATCTGTTACGTTGACTTTTGTCGTGTGGCATTTTCTGTGTATATTTCCACTTCTGCGTTACTACCCCTGTCCACCAGGCTGTGCTGTTTCACTTCACGTCACAACAATAACAACCTGCTGATTGCTGTGCTCAACATAGTCATGCGCACCTTAATGGATGTATCGAACAAGCACTTAATACCCGACTGTTTGTGTGTGTGTGTCGGGGGGATGTGTAAGCAGCTCCGTTTCGGAATGAAAGGAAAATGGATGGAAATGATATACTCTCTTTTTAATTCTGTCTTTTTAATGATAAAGCTGGTTTCTTAGATTTTAGCCAGCTGGCTCAGAATGGTCAGTACGGTCTTGAGACTGAGGTACAATCACTTGTCCTTGGAAGCAAATGATTCCCTTTGACCCCCGACCCCATCCCTTTTGTACGTTTAAAACTGTGGAGCATTTTTGATTTTTTTTAAATGTAAAAATAAATCTTTTTCTAAATGTAGTTTGGTGTGAATGTTCCATTTCTTCATTGTCAAAGCGGCTCATTTTCTGCAGCCAACAATCACAATTTATTTACCATTATCTGTCGTAATTAATTTTCCCCACAAAGAAGCTGTACACACCAATTCTGTTTAAAATGTATCCTTGTTGTGGATACAAGGATACATTTACCATTTATGATTCTGCTGGAGTGTCAGGGATTCTACATGTGTGGCACAGAAAAAAACTTTACAAGGAGACAACTCTGCTCGGTATTCATATCAGACGAGGTCCCCCCCCCCCCCTTTTTTTTTTTTTTTTTGCCCAGGACCGTTGCCCGAGTACTATTTCTGGAGATGCAGGCTGGTCATTTTCTGAGTTAATTAATTTTGTCTACAGGCTGTTTGTCAGGGATCACTTGGCTCCCATATTTTAGAGAGCTCGCAAATATTCTGATAAACAAATGTCATTTCTGATGTGATGGGTTTTTTGCCTGAGGCTTGCAAGATTGGGAGATGCCAGGTTTTTGGTGTCTTTGCCCGTTTTTAAATGTCACAATATTAAGCAGTAGCCCAGAGTTGGCAAACCCCATGGAGCTTTCAGTCAAGTAGCGGACAGATGACTTTCCTCCACAAGGTAATAAAAATGATTCTCCACCGGAAGTCATTATGATTGAGCCAATTCTCTTTCAGGGATGTTAAAACGCATTACACAACAATTCGTTATTTTTGCTGCCTTGTGAGAGTCATGGGACTGAATGGGAAGGCATCCAGTGATCCAATCAGATAAAAAAAAAACCTTGTTTTTGCCTGTAGTGAGAGATAATCTGGCCTCTGCCCTGTAACCTGAAGATTATTCTCCTCTCATCAGGACCGGTGTTATGCCAAAAAGTGATTGTCTGCCAAAAAGTGATTTCCAATGTTTCTGTGTATTTTTTCTGTGTAATATCTTTACGTATGTTCGTAAATACACTTCGGTGAATAGGGTTTACAAAGGGGTTATATAGAGAATTAAAAAATTATCCGTTTTTCAAGTATCTTTACAACTCTGTGTTATTGTACTTACATTATAACCAATCCGGTCCTTTATCCCCACTTAAAATATTTTTACAGAACTATTGTAATATTTGCTGCCATTTCTGCTGTCCTCTTGGCCCACTTACTCTTACAAAAGACATTTTAATGTTAATGAGATTTTTTTTAACTGCATAAATAAAGGTTATATAAATGTCGCTGCCAAAAACTGATTGCGGCTTCTACCTTGTTACACGAATGTTGTTTGTGGCTCAAGATGACTTTATGTCATCCATAAGCGATGCATTTGACATATGTTTCACATATTATAGCCCAACAAGTTACTTATAGCAGTTTAAATACAAGCAATCAGTTTTTGGCAAATACCGGAAATCAGTTTTTGGCAGACAATCACTTTTTGGCACAACACCGGTGGGGAGAACCGCTGCCAATCCATCTGCCATGCTCCTTAATCCAAAGCGACTGCAGTCAAACTAGCAAAAACGAGCTGAATCGAAATCAGACCGCGAGTACCTTCACAGTAAAAGCTTTGAAAGTTTGACAAAATTAATTCTGATTACCATTAGGAAAAAAAAAAACATGATTCAATGTGATTCCAAATAGTTGATTGAATTTCGGTAATAAATGCCAAAATCTTTATTCGAACGTACATAACGTATCGTCTACACACTTTGGGTCAATGCAGATTTTTAAAACAAACAAAAAGAAAGAAAGAAAGAAAGAAACTCCATCCATTACCTACTATGTATTTTTGCAAAACCTCCACGACGAGGCAGGTGTGAGTTCTATTCTGAAAATGCTCACCGGAAGCTAATTGAATTTAAGATCGCTTGGCCCGACTCGCGCGCCCTCACTCCCCTCTGGCATCTGCATCCTCGGAGGCGCAAGGACTCTCGTGGACGTGTTTGCTGTAGCCCACCGCAGCCAGCTATGTTAAGAAGACGTGACTTGATTTGACTCTGCATGTGAAAGTTGGACACGTGGAAATTGTTGTCGTCGTCTTTGGTTTCTTCTGCGCGATGGAGTGATGCAGAGTGGGATCATCAAATTGGGAATAAAACTTGGGTTGCGCGCTGGCATGGCGCGTCAGGTGTGCCCGGGCTCGTTTAGAAGCTGCTTCTGTCTGTCAAGGTCTCGACATTTGCCGTGACTTCGAGAACGAGAGGGAGAATAATGGAAGAAAGAAAGAGACTTTTTGGCTATTTTCTTTTCGCGGCTCAGCTCTTTCTGAGCTCCACGCAAGTCCTCAGAATCGGTAAGCGCAACAGTTTACGCACGGTGCTGATGTCGTTTCCCTGCGTTTGTAAATTGACTGAACAGTCAGAACGAAAGTCTAGCGTTCGTGTGACATGTTTCATTTTCCCTTTGAGATTTAAGAACATTCTGGGTCTGCGATGGCCGTTTTGCATCCGAATTTTCAGCCTTTATACACATCGAAAGTGATTGTGCTATTATTATTAATGATTGGGATTAAGCTTCACTGAGGGTCAATACAAAGGAAACGATTACCGTACAGCTTCAAAAAAAAAAAATACTTTGACAACTTTACTCACGTATTTAAGGAGATCGATTTGCCACAGATTCAGTGTTTTGCATTTTCACTACTATATAAACAGCAATGTGAGAAAGATAGTTTACATAGAAATCAATACAAGATAAATATCCCCTCTGACTAAAATAAAATTAATTTAAACTCACACCTCTGTTTAATTCATCATCTTCACTAGACACCAACTTGCTGGTAAATGTAATTATATAGAAAGTCTTGAAATGCTGCGGATCAATGTGTTTTTAATTACAAATGCTGCAGTTCTGACAGAAACAAGCTCGTGAACAGTTGTTTCACCATCAGTGGGTTTGCACGAGGCTCTCTGTGCGTACGGTTTCACACAAACACGTAAAAGTAATAGATTATTGATTCTTCTCTGGATATTGTCATGGCGTCACACACTCTTGTTGGAGACATTTTCATTCAAAATATGCCCGCCAGTTATTCTCAATCCTGCTGTCATCAGCTCAGTAGAGGTGAGGAGTCAGAAGGCTACACCTAGATTTGATTAGACAGGAGGAACTTGGTGAGCACTGAGGGCTGTGTTCATTATCCAAGCATATCACTTCCATGCTTTGAGTCAGACCAGACTCGAATATGTGGATCTAATTGACTGAATACATTTAGGATTGCTGTCACTGCCACCCTTTTGAATCTTTGGATTTAGCAATAGGCTAGAGGAGTTATTTTATTTTATATTTTATACATCTAAGAATATATATTAAAGTTCCATGGTGTTCAGCCACCCTTCATTTAGTCATATTTTGCTGGGAAAATGGAAACTAGATGCAGTGATCAATTGAAACATCTGAAAATACAGTATTTGAGAAGTCTGTGCTATTATAATGAGCTTGAAAGTCCAATTTTTGGTGTTAAAACCTTTATGCTTGAAATTTTTTGTAATTTCTGTTAGTAGTCATGAGAGATAGTTCTCTGGGCTTCTTGAGTAGTATTTTTTTTTACCCAAGTATGCTTTTATTGCATTAGGATCGTCATCATACTGGAAAAAAAAAAAAACGATCATTGGCTTCCTCTGTGTGATGGTACTTTCCTGTGTTCATAATTCCATCAATTTTGACAAAATCTCCAACACCACTGGATGAAATGCAGCACCACAGTGCCTCCACAGTTTCTATGGACTGTTTTCCTTCTTTAAGAGAGACTTCTTGACAGCCACCCTTCCACTGAGATCATTTCTGATGAAGTTTTGTTGATCAGCTGAAGGGTCAGATGCATCTCTCATGTCTTATGTCAGTATTTCTCCTATTTCCTAAGGACACGACCTTTAGATACTGTTCATCTGCTATAGATAGATTTTAGCCCTGCAGTGTCTGTTCCTGTTCTCACTTTTTCAGTTTCCTAATATTTTTAGTGATACTACCAAGAGATTTGCCAAGTTTTTGTGTAATAGTGCTTAGGGAATCACATTTTCGGTGAAGAATACGATTTTATCCCTGTCAAACTGTGTTATCTTTGGTATTTTTGTAAACTCAACAGAAGAATTTGGAAACAAATATGTTTTTGCAACAGACTGCTAGAAACAAAGTCCCTAAAGACACTATTTAAAATAGGCTCTTTGCTAAGTTGTCTGTTAAGACAAGGATTAAGGATTCTGTAAAGAACTGATAAATATTAAATTTTTGTTCTTCTTTAACAGCCACACTGTCTCTACTGAAAAGCCTACTCTTGTATGTGGCCTGATGTTTCAAGTTTCCACATTACATTTGTAAATTGTATATTGGATCTACTATGTATTTAAGTTGTACAGTGAACCCACATTTGGTAAAGAGGCACTTTGGTTCTTCTGCAGATTAATTGGAAAATATTGTCTCTTGTGTCAAGCTCAGCAAAACTATACATCAGTCCACAAAGCAGAGGTTGCATGTTTAAGAAGTGAAGAAAAAATAAATATGAGACATTTCTGAGTGTTGGGGGTGGGACCTGGGTGTTATAACATGTTGCTAAATGGTTGATTTTTAAAACAGAGCTTACATTAGCCAAGTGGATTACAACCTGTCAGTTCCAATTATTATTATCTCTTAATAATCTTCATGCCCACACATTTAAATTTTGTTTTGCATGCACAGCATTGGTTCCTGTTTGTTGTGAAGTCCAGCTGCACATGCACATGGTTTTATCATCAGGAGTGTAGCCCTTGGTTACACATTAAAATTCATGATAATTCAGGACCGATGTGTTCAGTTTTGGTGGTTCAGACTTCTTAAACAACACAAGCCCAGAAATAATTCACAACTCCAAAACATTTACATACAGATACTATCAATGTCTTTGTGTGTGTGTGTGTGTGTGTGTGTGTGTGTGTGAGAGAGAGAGAGAGAAGAAGAAGAAGAAGGAGAAATCAAAGAACTGCAACGTTTGGCTCCAGGTGTTGCCATCTTTTAAATCGATTTGCTAAAGCTGAGCAGGAGCTGTAACCTACATTTATAAACAGAGGACCTGATTAATATTATAGATTACCTGATTTTATTCCAACACTTAAGAAAACCTATTAGGAAAATGAATGAATGTCTTCTCGGGCAAATTACTTCATTCTGCACGTTATTGGCTTCTCTTCATTGGCTTCATTGTTAAAGCTAGAAGTGCATTCAAAAGCTTCTCACATACAAAGTTTTAAATAATGTGACTCCAACATAAAGGCCTCATAGTATTATATCATCCCAACAGAGAGCTTTGCTCATTGACGCCAAGCTTACTGATTACTGGATTTCCAAAAGTAGGAAGGAAGCCAGAACTTTCCGCTGTCAGACTCTACTCCTCTGGAAGCAGCTACCATGTGGAGTACAGACAAACACGCTCAAAACTTTTAAAACTTTATTTGTTGATAATTCTTATATGTCTGGATCAAGTGACCCTGAAGCGTCCTTATTATGCTACCATAGCCTTAGGTTGCTGGAGCACACCCCACAATGCAATATGCATTAGTTGCCTACGCCTCTCATTTCACTCCTGATGTCATTAAATTTTTTCTTCTCTCTTCCATAATTTGCATCTTTCCCTTTTTTTTTTCCTCTTGCTGCAGCTGGTTGAGGAGTAAGGGGAAAAGAGGCACTGGTCTTGCGAGAGGTTTGTTCATGTTAAATGGGAGTTTTTTCTTCCCACTGTTTCCCCAAGTTCTTGCTCATAGGGGGTCAGTGTAGGGTGGGGCTCTTGGTTGCAGTTTTCTCTCTGGTGCCTTGAAGTGTTATATAAATACTATAGATCGATAGATAGACTATGGCTAAATGAGCTCTGTCGGAAACACAGTTATCAAGTAAGTAGCCAGTATTTTTGTCCTTGAGACATAAGAAGAAGCTGCAGTCATGAAACTTCCTGACTGACCTTATTTATTTGTATGTATTGATCCTCCAGTCTCATAAAACTCAAGATTGTGAGTAATAAAGTGGCATCTGTACATGTCCAGCATGCTGGCAGAGAACAGGATTTTGGAACCTGAGAGAGACTCTGGTGTCAATGTCAACTAATAATTTATCTAAAGTCTCCTTCTTAGACGTTTATGTATTTTAAATTTGTCAAATATTGAGGATGTTGAGTGTCTTGGCTTTGATTTTCGAGATTTCTCTCTGTTACTAAGCAATATCAGACATCATGACATCATTTGACCTCACAGAGTTTTTGCACTTGTATTGAAAATGTTTTTAAAAAACTCGCTCGGTTGACACAGTACACCATGACTTCACTCCTTGCCCTTTCGGTGCCCTTGCAGTAATTTCTTGGTGTTGTTTCTCTCCGTGTCTCCCTATTTTCTCTTTCTCTCCTCAGTTTTTACTTCCCCAATTGCACGTTTGCCTTGTTTGCCCGTCACACAGCTCCCGTGATTTGCTCTTGAGAACAAAATGTTTCCTATTTTTCCTCAGCCAGAACGACAGTGCGACACCTGAGGCCCCTTTTATATCCTCCCAGATGTATTTGCCCTTACCTGTGGCTTCATAGCCTGTCCAAAGTGTGTGGCAATGATAGTTTTCAGAGTAACTGATGGCTGTAGTTTCTGTCATCGTGAGCAAAAAGATGAACTCTCTTACTCATCCAGCTCAGTAATCTTTCAGAAGTGTTAGAAAGCGCCACCTTTCATCTACCTCTGGTACTGAGTGTCAGTTTGATGTCTAACTGCCCTCCGGTGACTCAACTACAGTGTGTGCCAGACAAACTTTTGCAAACAAATTAGGACTGGAACACCCGTTTTAATAATCATGGATAAGAGTAGAGAAGAAGACAAGAGTTAATGAAAGGCTCTGAAAAAGACAATAAAAGAAAAAAATGAAAAATATAGTGTCTTTTACAGTAAAGTAAAAATGGTGAAACACCTTAATGGATGTTGCTGTTTCCCCCAGTATTCATATTTATGTGGCAAAAAGGCTTTTGACATGTAAAATAGCCACACTAGATTTTAGTGGCAGTCCCCGGGACAGCTTGTTACAGCTTTGATGACTTCAAAGAAAATTTATTATTGCATTAGAAAAGAGCGTTAACTCATCAAAAACAATCGTGACTGACCAATAAAATCATTAAAATAATGACTGCTAATTTGTAAGGGTTACTGAAGGCACATTATTTGGATGGGTTCACGTCTGATGAAAAATCGGTTAAATCGATCATCATTTGGAACTGTGTTGCATAAAAACAAATTGGGACTTTGATATACTGCAACACAGCAGACTAAGCTTCCCTCATTTGTGCACACAGTTTGTATCCAGATTGTGCCAGAGTACTGAAATATCTCGGTAATCTTTATGCAAATGGCAAATGAGCTCATATTGTCATCAGATCAAACGTCTTTTCGATGAAAAAGGAGAATCTTGTGGCAGTTCACTAAAACACATTGTTAACGTCTTGGGTTTTGTCTCTGATCTGGGATTTTTTTGGTATCATATTATTGGTCATTTTTTTATGGCATCAGAATGATCAATAAAACACTGCTGAATAACACCCATCTTAGAAAAGCACTAATTTTCTCTTAATAAATTAAAAAATAACTTAATTTTATGTTTATAGTCACCCTTATCTACACAACCGATGTTCAAATGCATTTATAGTGTCCCGTAGGTCCCCTGAAAACCTTTAACGTCCATTTATGTGCCAGGCAGAAGTGCATTCCTGTGACAAATTATTCTTCATTATTGAGATTGTAAACGAATGCTTTTAGTGCTCTTAGTTACATGAATTCATTTGCAAGGAAAAACACCTTGCTTAAAAAAAAAAATATAACTCTTGTAAGTGCAGCAATCATAAGCCACAGGAGAGTTTAAGCTGCTCTCCAAGAAGGAATCACACATGACGGATGTAAAACATAATTGTTTGTAATTAGAGAGCAAAGTGAAGATGGATCATTCACAGTTCTTCATGCACCGACACAAACATATTTATCTTTCCACAGTGGGTTGGTGAAGACGCTGATCAGGTCTGCATGGCAGTCTGGCACAAAGATCAGATTTATTCTTTGAGTTTTTGGAGCATCAGTGGCTACTCAGACACACAGTTTGTGCTACTGTTTTCCTCTGATTATAATTGGATTTGATGTCATTTATAATGATTTATTTTAGGGATCCACCAATTGGGAAATTCTATGCTGATACTAATGATTTGCTGGGTAGAGGATTCAATTTGGTTACTTATTTATTTATTTTTGATATTAGATTATTAGATTTTGGCTATTTTTTTAACCCCATTATGCAGCAGGGGGACACAAACAATAGCTGACCTGTTTAAATGTGACTGTGAATTTTATGTGGATGCGTGGGAATCTGTGGTGTTTGTGCTCAAATTAATATTCATTAAGCATGCACAGAATGCTAACCGTGGTTTTACAGATAAGTAATTTCTTATAATCCTGGAGTGGGCATTGAACCAATGCAGACCCAGTGAATACCATTGTTCACTTGGATTTGAAAAGCCTTTGTGTTGCATTTATAAGTGAATGCACCAATAACACAGTTTTTGAAATCCAAAAAACATAACGACTTGTGAAGAAATTAGTTTTTTCTTTCTTTTTTGTGTCTACTTTTAAAGTCCATTTCACTGAAATTGAGATGACAATATTAATAATTCGCTTTCAGAAATGCTCGCAGCTACATCCCATGAAGCCAAACTTTTTCTTTTTGCTTCTTTCTTTTTGGAGGATTTGTACAAATTGAAGCAATAAAGCACAGCTTGATAATTTGTATGTTTTTACCAGAGTATTATTCAGTTGTTTGACTCTTTTCTGCCTTTTTGCTGCTCGGAACTTTGATATTTTGTGTACAGTATGGTGTAAAAGTCTTGAGCGATTCCTCATTTCTTTATGTTTTGCTAGGAACATGGGAAATAGGTGCAGCAATTTGTTATGAAATGCGTGTATAGTCCAAAGCTCTTCTTTTGGATGTTTGCTGCCTTTTTTCCATTCTCTATCAAGATGATGGAGGCCAGTCCATGACTGACAGTGTTATACTGTGTGTAAGTACATTTTTACTGCATTGGTAGTTTGTTTGAGTGACAACAAAGTTGTTGCTAATAAGATTTTGTGACAGGCTGCTAGTAACATAAACATACCAGTTAAAATGTAAAATTGTTGCTTGAACAATAAAATGTCTGTAATGTTCAGACACAACACTGGTTCGTCACTTTGGTTAGATTAGGTTTCTTTCATAGGCCAGTCTTAAGTGGCTTAAAAAGAAAAGAAGGGAGAATCCTCTGAAAATGGTCAGGTACAAGGAATGGACCGAAAACTGGTGAAAAATCAACCAATGACCAAAACAAATCTTTAAAAGATACCCAGATTACCCGGAGAAGTGTTGCTCAAGACCACTTTACCTTACAATATAAACCATACAGCAGACAACTGCTGTTGCGATTTGGTGTCATATAAATAAAGCTGAATTGAATTGAATTATTTAAGGTACTGCTCCTCTTCTGTATGCTGCCTGTCACCATATCAGCATTAATATCATAAAATAATATTATTATAATATATAATTCAAATATCGTTACAACATCTCAGCTATAATTTAATGTGATTTTCTGGATGTAGTGAAATCTGCCCACTCCTTAATTTATCTCAGGCTGTTGTTGAACACCATCCTTGGAGCTAAGCTCATTATCTGCTTGGCCTTGACCAACACCACACACAATGTGGTGAGCTGTATTGTGAAGCGTGACAGCCTATTGATCAGTGATACAAAATCCCTGATCCACAGGGTATTATTATTCACATGTTACAGTACTGTTTATTTTAAGACATGCAAACCTGTTAACTTGCATTTGAAAACCAGTAAATCTGTAGAAATAAAAAATAAAATGCCCTAAAAATGTTATAATGTTATATAAATTTAATTTTGTTTTAGGACCGGGCCAATAATTCAATATATAGATAATAGAACATGTTTTAAATCAAGAAACTGCATCTGCAGTCGCAGAAAATTATCCTGATTATCTTTGTATTATTACGGGGTCTCTTTACCTTACAATATAAAACGCATCGAGGCAACTGTTGTTGTGGTTTGATGCTATATAAATAAAACTGAATTGGAAAAAGTGAAAAAAAAACCCTACTAAAAGACTAACAGTTACTTCTGCTTTTCCTGACTGCGATGCCTTGACTCATCTCAGGAACTCCATAGCCTTTTTTATTTCTTGCCCTTTCACACAGTGGAAGTAATTATACTTTCATTTCATCCGCCCTTTGAATTCACCCAGATCATTGGATGTTGATGAGGAGTTTAAGGGCAATTTCTGTCTGAACAGCATTGTTTCTACAACGTTATATGCAGCTTTGGGTCTCTGCAGTGTAAAAGTGAGAGTGGAAGAATAAGTACTTATACGAACCATCCTTCCTGTGTGAGAAGCAATAAGTTCAGAATGTCTTTTATGGCCGGTCACAAACTTTCGATTATTTACCTCAAGCTCTTAATATTCATCATCATTATCATGCGACCATGGCAATTTCAATTTCATTCTCGGCTTGTAGAAAACTCAGGCTGAAGGCAGTGAAACTTTAACTGTGCGCATAATGGATTTACAGCGTTTTTATGACTCAGAGATATAGCTTGCGTAAAAAGGAAGTAAAATGTGACCGACATTAATGCAGAAAGCAGAGAATAGATGGTGTAATTGTGAAGAGGCTGTGTTGTTGTTGTTGTTGTCTTGTTGTTGATTTTTACAACAAATATAGGTCTTCAACCTGTCTATACTATCTATTAAGGAAAAGAAGTCTATGTTTTGTCTACTGTAATATCATCTCCTTATATTTTGACATGGCACATTTATCTCTTAAACTGTTCTGTCATTGTTAACTATTAATAATGTTTTCATTCATAACTTTTTGCTTGTCAATTTGTGCTTTACCATTTAGACTTAGTCCATTCATTATTATTATTATTATTATTATTGTTGTTGTTGTTGTTGTTGTTGTTGTTGTTATTATCCTATTATCTTCTACTACCATGACTGGATGAATATTAATGACTTATTAACATTTTTAACAGCTTGAAAAGGTGATAATATTGTGATGATAATGTTATTAAGTGCTTATAATGCCAAAATTGTTTTTTTCTAGTCCTACTGGCGTTGCATCTCATCTATATAACATCTTTAATGAAGCTGTTACTGAGAACAAAGCACATCTTGACTTTAATTCACTTCAGCTGCTGACTGAGGTCATGATGTTTGCTCCTCTGGTGGTGGTTTCCTATGTTTGATCAAGTAAAATAAAGTGAAACTCAGCAGCAGCAAAAGTGGTTTGTTGCAGAACACGTATGCACTAGGTCTTTTGTCTTTGTCTTTTGCAGCTGTCTCCTGATCTCAACAGAAATGATTTCTTTTTAACCTTCTCGTCTGTCTCAATGTTCAGGAGGGATTTTTGAGACCCGAGAGAGCGAGTTAGTGAGTACGGACGAGCTGGCCTTCAAGTTTGCTGTTAACAACATAAACCGCAACAAGACCCTGATGCCCAACACCACTCTTACCTACGACATTCAGAGGATCAACCTCTTTGATGGCTTTGAGGCTTCCAGGAGAGGTAGGGAGTTTTTCTAAAATGCTGACTTTAACTAGTTTAAATGCATACGTTTTCCGCAAAATTCCAAAATGAAATGTTACTGGTAGATTCAGTATTTATCAAGCACATAAAGAACCACTAGCTTCTGGTTAAGAATCTGGTTAAGATTGACATGTTTTTTTGACCATTTACTTGTGATCACAATGAAAATAATAGCAAGCTATAATTCTGTCCTGTAGCTGGAAGACAACTTACTTTTTAAATCAAAGTCTAATGCTATCCCTTTAAATTATATAACCAGTTTAACACTTGAATTTGGAAACACATCAACAGTCTTCACCTGTAATCAAGAATCGTCTGATTGCAACAATCAAATCCATCCAGCTGCTTTTCTGCTGTTCTGTTTTTTTCCACTAGTGTGTGACCAGCTCGCTCTTGGGGTGGTTGCTGTGTTTGGCCCCTCTCACAGCTCCTCGGTTAGTGCTGTTCAATCTATCTGCAATGCTCTGGAAGTCCCTCACATACAAACACGATGGAAACATCCATCGGTGGACAACAAAGACACCTTTTTCATCAACCTGTATCCGGAGTACACAGCTATTGCCAGGGCCATCCTGGATGTAGTCACGTTCTTCAAATGGAGGAAACTAACGGTGGTCTATGAGGACAGCACAGGTAGGCTCTGTTAGCTGTTGTAGCTTTTAAAATTGATTCACAAGCACTTGATTAATACATTACTTCAAGGATTCAAATGTGAAGAAGGTCAAAGAGAGCCCTTTTAAGATACAGTCAGGTGGTTTTGGATTATGTGAATTTGACAAAGCTATTTCACTATTTTTCAGTTTATCTGTATGCAATAAATCAGTATGCTCAAGGAGATTAGCCAAATCTACTAAACTAACAACAGCCACAGTCATTGTGATGTTACCTGTTGCTGCACAAAGTCCCATTTTAAATTCTCAGTTTTCTCTTTTTGGGCATCATCACCTAATTCTTTACAGCCAAAAGCCAAAAAACCCTCAAAAACCTAACCTAAACAGTTCAGTGACTCAAATTAGCAGAGACTAAGTGTGCTAAGTTATTGCAGCCACTCCCTAATACTGATATATGATACAAATACTTTATATGATTGGTGAGTTTGAAGAAAATAAAATAAAAACTGCTTTTCAAATAACTTTAGTGACCAAAACTCCTGTATGCACCTGACTATAAATATTTATAATTCTGCCATAATGGTCCTTGCATTATGACTTTGAAAAATAACTTTTACACCACGTGACAATAACCAGATGTGCTATAAACATTTATCATCCAGCTGTAAAATATGAATATAGATTTTTTTAAAAACAAAAAAACATAGTTTTAAGTTTCAAGTTCAGTGTTTTAATAATATTTGACTGAAGACAGCATTTTACCTTTGATTTTATTTCCTCCTGTAAGGCTGGTTGTCAACCTTAAAATGGCATGGCATTTAAAGTGAAGAACTGAGAGGGATAAGAGGTCAAAGGAGCTAGCTGGTGTTTTCTGGACCTGGCAACATATTCATATGTCATGGTCGTAATTACAAAATAAAATTCTGTCTTACAAAGTCACCTCCATCGCGTTGGCCAGTGAACCCAATCTGTGACAGGGCACCAGGGCCTCATATCAGACAGCTGCCAATGTTCCTGCCCTCTGACTTCCAACTGCAGACATACAGACCACAACACTGATAGCCTCCAAATCCTGCGGTTTCCCATAAACAGCGACTGCCCACAACACAGAGAATATGAAATTCTGTTGCTAAAATGTCATAGCTTATAGATTTTACAAAGATTTATTCTTCCTGAAATGTCACATAAACACACACCTGCCCATTTACACTCTATTGTGCATGTACACGTTCAGGCTACCGGAAAGCAAGGCGTGCGTCCCGCTTATGTGACAGAACAGCAATCAGTCTGGGGAGAAGCTGAAATGATGCAGTGTATGTTTTGTATCTGACCACAAGAAGGAAGTAACAATTAGAATTAATGAGGGGGAAAGTACAATTTACTGTTTTTAACTTTTTTTTTTAAAGGCCTGATGCGGATGCAAGAATTGATCAAAGCTCCAGCAAAGTTCAACTTGAAGATCAAGATCCGCCAGCTGACGCCGGGTAACCAGGATGCTCGACCGCTGCTTAAGGAGCTGAAGAAAGACAAAGAGTTTTTTATTCTTTTTGATTGCTCCTATCGCATGGCTGCTGAGCTCCTTAAGCAGGTCTGTGCAGTACTTTATCTAAGATTCATTTCAGTAGTTTTTTTTTTAACATCATATTTATTTATCTTTTGGGGGACAGGGGAGGGGACAGTGCCCCGTGCACTGATTCCTACATACAGAGAGCTGAGATCGTCTTGCATATTTAATAACAACACATTTCTGTTGTCCTGGTACTTGCTGGGTTTCTCACACTACATTTGTATTATTTGCTTGTGTTGTTTCTGTATCCATTGTCTATTATTAAGTGATAATCAATTTTTTCTTTTTTTTACCCAGATAGGCTTTGGTGTCAATCTTACAGAAACAGAAACTTAGAAAAACTTTTATTGTCCTTTTTATTCAGCTTCAGGGAATTCAGCTATTTAATTCATACCTAAAGACTGATAAATTTGATGAATACTCTTAAAGAAAATGCATGATATATTTTATGTGCTGTGCAAGAGAAAAATGACCTGCCAAATGACTTTGTTATCAAGCTCCTACATTAGCTGTAGCACTGGAGAAATCATGGTATTAAAAAAATAAATAAATTGTTTGGCAGTTTCTTTTTCTTACTTTATTTTTTTCTTTGTTGCAGCTTTCATCAATGGGAATGATGACAGAGTACTACCATTTTTTCTTTACAACCTTGGTGAGTTAGAAAAATGCATAGCTAAAGTTTTATTATAGCTTTTTAAGGTGATAGTAGGCAAATAAGTAAAATAAAGATCTGGGTATTCATTTTTCCTTTAACTGGCTTTTTAAATTTACTGGTTACACCTTGAACCAGTCCTTACATTTGTACATACCAGCACATCCTTCTTGCTATCTTTCACCTTTACCTTCATCTTGCGTCTCTTGCAGGATTTATATGCCTTGGATCTCGAGCCATACCGCTATAGCGGGGTCAACATGACTGGTTTTAGACTGCTGAACATTGATGACCCTTGGGTAGCATCTACAATGGACAGGTGGGCCATGGAAAGACTTCAGGGCCCCAAACAAGAAAGTGGTCTGATGGATGGAGTCATGACTGTAAGCCCTGTTGCTGTTATTTCACATTACAAACACCTGAACCTGCAAAAAGCCACATCTGTTCTATAAGCTGCATCATACAGTTGCAAACAAAAAAGTATGAGCTAACATGTAATGCTTTTTTAAGCTTAGTAAGAATTGAAATGCTGATTTTCTCAGTTATATTCATTTCATCGTTATAGCCAAACATTATATGTTTTGCACATTTTCCCAGAGGAACTTTTAGAGTTTTTAGAGCATTTTTATCTGCAAAACCTGCTCTCTTGGTTTCATAATTTAGCTGTTTACAACTGACATTTAAGTGCACAAAAAAGCAACTTTCTCTCACTGCATCCTCTACAGACAGACGCAGCTTTGATGTATGATGCCGTGTACATGGTTGCTGTCGCGTCCCAGCGGGCCACTCAGATGACCGTCAGCTCCCTGCAGTGTCACCGCCACAAGCCTTGGCGCTTTGGTCCGCGCTTCATGAACCTTTTTAAAGAGGTCAGTGTTAGATAAGCTATTGGGAACTTAAAAAAACCTGCAAGATCAGCGGCATGGCTTAAAGAGCTTCAGTTGCCTTTAGCCTAAACACGATGCATTTTTGATGCATGTTTGTAACAGATGCCTCAGATGCAAACATAAAAATTTACCAAAACTGGGTGTCAGATCATTTCTTCTGATATAATATTTTATAGGTCCCTTCTGACAGTCCGCGCTTTGCCTCTGAAAGCTCGCAACATGAAAATACACGGTATTTATGTACTTATAAGTTTAAAGCGTGCGGCTCAGCCCAACAGTCAGACTTGATGCCTACAGACAGAAATGAGGCCTTTGATGCACGAGTGTTTTGATCTCTTAAGTCTTAAATCCAGCAGAGGACCGTTGCCTGCCACGGAGAAGGAACATTATCATTCAGTCGCCTCACTCATATTTTCCTCTTCATGCTGCCGTCTTCCTTCTCTCACACTTTTTCTTTATCTTTTCCTTTTTTTCCCCCAGAATCTTAGTGGCTCTCCTCTTCAGCTTTTCATTTTGTTTTCCACTGCTCATTTTTTGAAGCATCTGTCCTCATGTGCTATTCATCACTTGATAATAGCCTTTTCGGGGGGGAAGACCCCATAGTGATATGTCTCTCACTACACTCAATTAAAAAGCACTGCTGACAAGAGAGCACAGAATATGAGGACACAGCTTTTATTTCAGTGACAGAAATTAAATCCTGGGCACTTTAACCCAAATGTTATCACTCTCCTCTGGCTATTGTGTGTGTTTCTGTGGATCAAATGAGCATATTTCTATTTGACATGTCTGAACACTTTTTTTCTTAATTAGCTTTAATCAGGAAACACAGAACAAAGAGCCACATTGCACACTTTAAATGTTTTAGACATGTCCGTTTCTACAGTTGTGTGTTTTTTGTTGAATTTTTTTGAATGATGGCAGCAGATTACACTTCTGGCATGCATCAAAAGATTGTATTCAGTTTTTCTCATTATAAATAAGTAAAATGTGGAGTGAACTTACTTTAACTTAATTTAGTTTGTATTTTTTTGTACGCAGTTAGAGAAAAGGTTTGGGTAGATCAGAGAAAAATGCACATTTTGTGGATTTTGACCCCAAACAGATGTTAAAAAAGAGTTTTTTTGTTAAATGTGCATGAAATCTGCAGACAGATTAGAAACTGCAAAAGTCAGGTGATGACTGTTGCCACAGAATGTCACAAAATCATATGTAAGGGTGGTTTTGCAGACAAATGCTTTGGACAGATGGAGTAAAAGTGAGCTCTTTGGCCACAATCAACAAAAGTAGGTTTGTGGAGAAGAAAAACAAAGGGGAGAAGAATTTGTCAGAAGGACAAAAATATTATGCTTTGGGGTTGAGAGGCAGCCTGAGGCACAGGAAACAGTGCAGAGATAGAGGGAAGAAGGGATTCTACTAAATATGAGTAAATTCTGGATGCAAATGTGTAGTCGGTGAAGAAAGTGAAATGAAAACAAGGCTGTCTGACAGGACAATGATCTAACACAGACCTCAGACTCCACCATCAACTACTGCTAGAAACACAAGCTGAAGCTTTTGGAGCAGTTCTTACAGTCCCATGATTGAACAAATCTGTGGGTAGATCATAAACCTGTTGTTCCTAATAGACAGCCCTAAAAATATCTCAGCACTTGACGTGATCTGCAAGACAGACTCGCAGACAGTTCCTAAAAAGGCGACACATTATATGGTTGCATGTGGTGCAATTATTTTTAATGTTTGTGAAATAAAAAGGAACAGTCCATTAACATTTCAATTTGAAGTGCTTTAGCTGTAGAGTTTATATTTGTTCTCTTCTCTAATAAAAAAAGAGGTGCCAGATGTACCTCCATCGCAGTCTGTCAATAATCAGGACAAACAAGAAAAGAATGGTATACATGCAAAGCAAAGGGAATCATCCAATATGAAGTATATTCAGAAAAAGGTAAAAGATTTTTGTTTTTATTTGATTAAGCGAGAAAAAAAATGTATGCATATAATTGCTTTGGCTATTTTAAACAAAAGCTTTCATGCGTATTGAGACTATACAACCTGTTGATCTTCACTTGTTGTGATCCCGTGAGCCTTCGAGCTTCCTCTCTCCTTGCATGGACCTCCTTCACTTTTCCTGCAAGCAGCCTGTTCTAGAGTTCCAAAGGAAGACGAGGAACTCAGATGGTCTTCCAATTCTCCGTAAATCTCTCTCTCTCTGCCTTTCCCCTTTTTGTAGGCACAGTGGGATGGACTGACAGGGCACATTGTTCTTAACAAGACAGATGGCCTGAGGAGAGACTTTGATTTGGACATCATCAGCCTCAAAGAGGACGGCGTTGCCAGGGTGAGCACAGAGGCCTGGAACAGCCAATTACAACGCTCTCATGCTGCTTTCGCACTGGCTTATTTGTTCCATTAGGGCATGTGTTTGTTTATATGAGAGACAGAGCGAGAGCAAGAGCTGATTAGTCATTTAGTTTTCTGTACTTACATCCTTTTAAAACACACTTACTAGTTGTTTTAGATTGTCCAGCCATGAATATTAATAATGCTGCACTAACTGATTATTAATTTCCACGCTGTCCGTGCTTCACGTTGCTCTCATCACAATTCCTGAAGGGTGTTGTGGAGGGCGGAAGCCGCCTCACGAAAAGGTGGATCGAGGTTTGTGCCAGTGCCTTGTTTGGTGGAAGCCTTTGTTGTTTGCCCCCTCTTCTTGTTTGCCCTACTCTCACTCTACATGCCGTGCACCTTGCTGCTCCCTGCCTTGTCAACTTTGTCTCTCTTCACTGATTTTGTGGGCAGCAATGCCATGTGTTTGACGTTTCAGTTTTTCCCCTGTTTGGGTGCAGGCATTGCTCTGACACTCGTCAAAACTTTCAGGAAAAAAGTACAAATTTACTTTGTTTAAATGCATATAGCTGTACCTCCATTAGGATTTGGAAGCAAGTCCTGCAATTTCACATTCTTTAATGGCAGGAAAGACGTAAGCAAATATATAAAAATAGCTCTCTGTCAGCTACTAAACTATAATTTGCTTCGCTATTAGATTGCCTTCATAGGCACTTTAATGGAAATCATGCAGGTTAGACTCAGTAAGGGCCACATGTTTTTGAAAAATTATATTTACTGAAATTTTTCTTCTGAACACCACTAAAGAGGATTCTAAATCACATATTCAAAGTGCAAACTTTAAGCTTTAATTCAAGAGGTTTAACAAAAATATTGAAAAAAAATGTAGTAATTAAAATTGTTTTTATACATAGTCCCTTCATTTTAGAAAGATTAAATATAATTGAACAAACCAACATAACTGTAAATATAAAGGTTGTTTCTAACATCTGGATGAAAATCATTTGCAATCAACAATTGCCTAAAATCAAGAATTCAATTCAGCTTTATTTCTATAGGCCCAATTCACAACAACAGCTGCTCAGGGAGCTTTATATTGTAAAGACCCTACAATATTTAAACGAAAGAAACGCCAATAATTATATCATCCCCTATGAGCAAGCACTTGGCAGTAGCGGGAAGCTATTTTCTCTTCCCATCATTCTGGTATAAATACATCTTTGTTTTATTTGTCGAAATAATTTGTTTCACAGCTGTGCAGGCCCCTTTAGATGTTTTCTTGCAAAGCCTAATCTGGTCGTCTTGTTCTTGAGTGTCATAGATGGTTTGCACCTTTTTGTAAAGCCCGTGTATGTAATGTTATACCTACCCCCTTTAGGGTGTTTTTGACTTGGTTTGATGGTGTGAAGGGATTTTTCTTAATCTTGGAAAGATTTATGCTATGATCCACTTTAGTAATCTTCGGTGGTCTTTCGGGGGTTTTGGTGTAGCTTGTCAGTGCCTTCTTTTTAAGAATATACCATAATTTGACGACTCTTTAAGTTTTCGCTATGTTTGCAATGTTTTTTCAGCCAAATGATGGACTCCTTCACTTCACTTGCATTAACACATCTTTGGACCTCATATTGAGAGTTCAAGTGACCAGTTACCAAATACAAGTGAAGCACTTTGAATCAACTCTAGATTTTTAACTTGTCATGGGACAATGAGGGAACAGACCTCACCTGGTCATGAGACTGAGTTGTCATTTGTCCAATTAGGTTTCAGTTTCTGAACATGGGACACAATGTATAAAAATGGCTGTAAATCCTAAACAGCTAATGTAATACTTTGGTTAAACTTCTTGAATTGAAGCTCAAAGTCTGCACTCCACTGTGGTGCTCTACAAAACAACACAAAAACACAAAAATGTGCCATTGTCCAAATACCTTTAGATTTATTTGTACCAAAAAGAATCTGATAAGCATAAGCAACACCTCATCTCAAGTTTAAAAACTTTAAATCTATAAAAGGAGTAGATTTACTTTCCTGGCCTTTGATTGGCACAAAGAGCAGAGTTATAACACCCTCCGGTGCACTGATTATACACCAAATCAACTTCATAACTCCATCCAGATTCCTTTCTAGTTTAAATTAAGTTCAATTTTAACAGCAATTATGCAAAAGCAATGCTTTGATGATTGAAAGAGCGAATGTTCGATTCATTCATAGCTTCGGCGTCTGTCTCAGTTGTCAGACAGGTATGTAGGCAGGCAGGAACTGCCAATTTGCAAAAGCTCTGATTTATTTGTCATTTTAATTCCATTCAATACCTTCAGTCCTCAAAAGCCTCACCTCAGAGGAAATGCCACTATATAGTAAGCACATCACATAAATTGCCTGGCTTTATGGTAATAAAAAATGAATTATCAGTCCGTTGCAGTTGTGTTAGTTCTTGGGCACTGGAGTGTTAAATACACTCTGAAGAGGATGATGAGACAAAACAAAGTGAAAGTCTCTTGAGGAAAAAAAAGTATTTTCTTTTAAAGTTGTTGACTTCCCTGAAAATATATTTTTTTTTCTCCTCAGCTTTCTTGGCCTGGCTTACTAAGTCTGTGGTAACGGTTTTCCACTCTGATTTGGTTCTGGATGAGGATGAGTGTTAGGATTCACAGATAACATTTTCCTCACAGCATATATGAGCCAATTCATGTCAGTTTTTATAGCACACTTAGTTGTTGGGAGCTCCTCTGGTGTACACGATAAAATTGCAAGGCTATACACAGCAAATCCATGACTTGGGGGTTTTAAAGATGCTGGCTGCATGCGGTACGGATGTCCTAGGCTATACTTTAGGATTAAATTCATTGACTTAGCTCAATTGCTCTTTTACCTAAACTTCAAACTGTGCAATCATACTGTTGATATTCGACAGAGGAGAAGCAGCCCTCTACAACAGCATGTAACACAAGCTAAATGATGCAAGACCAAACAATTTTAGACCAAAATACTCTCTACATCTTTAATATTCTCACGCTGACAAATTATCTTTGAGATTGAGGACAATGCAATTAATTCAATCCATCCCCACTCACAGTGTTCCTCATCTGCAGTGTCCACAGATAAGACAGATTTATGGACTCCTTCGCAGAGTGGTCCCTTGCAAAAAGTAACTCGGTGGAGATATGGAGTGCTTTTAGCGAGGTTATAAGTGAACACATTTTCCATCAGTCGGACTTGGTTAACAGAATAAGACAGAGTGTAATGAAAAGTGAAAAGCATTTCATCTTTTGGAATAGGTAATCCCACCCAGCCATTTTCAGAAAAATAAATTGTAAAAATAAGACTGTACCTTCTGCAGAGCTCAGTTTAATAAGAGGTACTGATGCGTTCACTTCTCTTCATCCTCTTAGGCAGTGAATGAACGGAGAGGGCATTGTTTCTGAATAAAAATACCAAAAGGCACTGTTTTGTTCACAGAATGACTCGCCAGAGGAGAAAAGCTTATCTGGCACTTGCTTTAGTTCTATTAACAATAAGGCCTAATAATTTAACGTTCTTAGCTTCATTCCAGACCTGTCATGACCTTTGTTAAAGCAAAGGGAGTTGAAAGGTTAAAAAAAAATCCAGCTGCCAGACATCTGTTCTAATCTGATAACTGTCTGGATTATGCCGCCTGGTCTGATGATTAAGACAATCTCATTCACAGTTACCATGTTGTCCTCTCTTCCTCCCAACCCTATCTACCCTTCTTCTTCTCTTGACTGCTGGTGTAATTTCCCTTTCTCCACTATTTAAGTTTACTAACTGAAATTTGTTTTAATTAATGTTTGGTTTTGATTTTTTTTTTTTGTAGTTATTAGAAAAAAATGTAATAAATCCAAATTAATGCAAAAATAATTTCCCAAAGCCCGGCGTAATATCCTCAGATGTCTTTTCATGTAATGCTTTTCATCATTTAATTTCATGATCACATAAACAAAAAAGACAAAAAATCCCAACAATTCTTATTGTTTTTGTTTTTTTTATCTGAGATGAAGCATAATTGTTAATTTTAATTAAAAATGACTTTTTTGTCACGCTGCTAGTCAACTAATTTTTTCAGCTCATTGTTAAAATGACAACGTGGAGAAAATTGTTTAGCAGTTACTGGATGGTATTGTTGTAACACGTTTGCACTGTAGTTCTACTATTCAGTATTATATATTTATATATTGAAACTGGGCTTCCCTTTTGCTGTCAGCAGCAGTTATTTCAGGTTAAAGTAAAGGAAGTATTTCAGTAACATATTCAGTACTGTGCAAAGGTCTTGATCCATCCCACATTCCTTTATGTTCTTTGTATTGAAACATGTTCAAACATGGAAATAAAACAGGACCAGCGTTTTTATAGTTCTCCCAAACTTAAAAATCAATTCTTGATACGACCACCTTTATTCTTCTACACGCAACCTGAACTCTCTTAGGAAAGCGCTTTAGTAATTTTTTGTCTTAAGGAATAGTTCTCCAGGCTCCATTATAGATATTCAGAGTTCCTTGGATGCTGCACTTTATTCTATCTCTGTCAACATGAACCCACACTGCTTTAATAATGTTGAGGTCAGGGCTCTGGGGAGGCCAATCCATAACCCATAGCGCTCCATTGTGTGTTTTTCTATCCAGTTTTGATTTTATGGCATGGCTTCATCTCTCAGCATGAATCATTGTCATGCTGGAAAATGAACAATAGATGGATCAAATGGGGACCCAGATGGATCTCTCAGATCCTGTGTCAAGTCTTAGCTGGATTCCTTTTCCTATTATTTAAGGGAAGAAATAATGCTCATCTTCTGTAGAAAGCTCCTAGGTCTGCCACATCTTCTTTTGCCTTCTCTTTTTTCATCTGATAGCTTTTTGAGAATCAAGTTGTTGGAAAAACACTATTTTATATCTTTCAAGCTGTGTTATCTTTAGCATTTTTGTAGCTAAACATAAGAAATGGAAACAAATGGTATGTTTTTGCAACAAGCTATTGGTGCCTAAAGATATCATTTAAAATGGGTTCTTTGCTCATATGTATGCTATGTGTGTACACAACACTGGTTCATCCCTTGAGTTAAGTGTCATTTTTAATGCTTGAATTACTTATAGGTCAGTGTTAAGTGGATAAACCAACAACGAAAATAATTTATCTAAAAACAGTCAGGTAAAGGACTGCACTAAAAATGAGTGAAAAAGCAGCCAATGTCCAAAGAAACTTTAAAAGACCCTCAGAAAGCCAGGAGAACTATTCCTCAAGACCACCTTTTATTAAAAAAAACTGCTCAAAAGTCAAGCTTCTAGGATGCAAAATACAAAGAAATGAGGGGTGGCTCAAGACTTTTGCACATCACTGGATGCTACTCAAATACGAGTGCTAACTGATCCAATAATTGTCATAATGAAATTGTTGTACTCAAAATCTGTTAGGTCCAAACTGTTCCTTCAGTTTCATATTTGCTGTATATAAAATTACATTTTTTAGCACTTTGCCCAAAATCATCAGAGCAAAGCTCAGCAAAGGGAATTGCTGTAGAATAGTGAATGAAGCAGAAAGTTGAAAAGGAGGCAGTGTCAGATCTTTAAACCTTTATACTTCTTTTTCATTTTTCTGTTCGGCGAATCAGAAAATATGATTAATATGCGGTGTGTCAGAGCAAGTTCTATTTTCCCATTAAGATCTGGAGATTAAATCAACCTCGTTATTCTTTATTTTTCTGAAATAAGTGGAGTAATCAGTCAGCTTATTTTCCTGCACAGGTGATCGCTAATCATAAAAACAGCGTTGTTTAAAGCTTAAACTGAAGTAAAAGTCTAAACGCTGCAATTTTGTCAGTCTTACACAGAGACTCCAGAAGGTGTCAAATGTAACATCTTGTGTTTGATCAAAGGAGCAAATGTGGTTCAATAATTCTGAAGCCCTGTTTGCTTTTGCAGATTGCTGTGTGGAACTCGTACAGGGGGATGAACCTGACGGAGGAGTCCAGGCGAGACAAGAATAACAATGTGACAGACTCTCTGGCTAACAGGACTCTCATTGTCACCACAATACTGGTGAGTAGGAAGGTTAAACAGAGGACAGCATAGAAAGAAGAAGGGAAGCACATGTGAGATATGGTTAATGTAGATAGGGGGAACAATAGATGGGAATGCAATGAAAAAGGAGAAGGATACAAAGACGGAAAGTGGTGTTTAGGAGATGTGGCTGCACAGTTTTTGTCTGGTTTTGTCAGCACAGAGCGAAGCCGATTCTTTATTAATCCCGTCCATAAAATCATTTGCACGTGCTCATGCAAAGGATCTTCAAGCTAAAATAACAAAACTAGTTCATTTAGGATACTAAGCATAAAAAAGGGGTCAGAATAAAGAATATACCGTAAAAAGATAAATACATTGTTTTGTTTTACACAGGAAAATCCTTACGTGATGTTGAGAAAGTCAGACAAGGAGCTGGTTGGGAATGATCGCTACGAAGGCTACTGTCTGGACCTTTTGAAGGAGCTCTCAAACATCTTGGGTTTTACGTATGAAGTCAGACTGGTGGCTGATGGGAAATATGGAGCCCAGAATGATAAAGGAGAGTGGAACGGGATGGTCCGGGAGCTGATCGACCATGTGAGTTACTAGATAAAATGTAAACCCCTCAAATTAAATTGGGAAATAAAGTAGAGTAACGTTTTCCACGGTTGAATTCACAGATTTCATTCAAGCCTGTTTGCAGGCCTTGTTTAAAGACCAGTACAAGCTTCTTTCTTTGATAAAAAATCAATGTTCCCTCTGACTATATTAACAAGGCTTCTAACAAAAAAAGCTATCTGACTACAGTTATGAGCTATACATAAATATTACATTGCTTTCTAACAGTTTTCTCAAGTAAAGAAAATCTTTTAACGAGGTGTATTCATCATGTGAATACTGATGCACCGATGAGAGCCCTTGAACAGTGCTCACTTTACCTGCAGTGGGTTACTTTTGTTTGGTTCTTTTCAGGTTGCAGACCTTGCCGTGGCTCCCTTAACCATCACCTATGTCAGAGAGAAAGTTATCGACTTCTCCAAGCCCTTCATGACCTTAGGCATCAGTATCTTGTACCGGAAACCTAACGGCACCAATCCAGGCGTGTTCTCATTTCTTAATCCCCTGTCTCCGGACATCTGGATGTACGTACTGCTGGCTTGCACAGGGGTCAGCTGCGTCCTCTTTGTGATTGCCAGGTGAGAGGATGCACTGATGCTTGAGGGGACGAGCTGAGGTGTGATGAACTGTCCAAAGCCCCAGCTCAGCTTTGCCACACTCTACTTTTGTTACTAAGAAATGCCACCACAGAGCTTTTTAGAACAATAAAAAGTGGGTGAGCCTGACAAGAATCACAAATCAGCTGTGATGTTTTGGCTCAGCTATATTTTAGCAAATTTCTGCTACTCAGAAATAACGGAGAGTGTGCTTTTAGCCATCAGCTGCCAGAGTGGATTTGATTGTGGCTGTTAAGTAGCTGGGAGTAATTGCAAACTCTCCACCTTGTTCTACGGTAGTATGAAAAAGAAATCTGCCAGCTGGTTGCACCTTGCAACCTGTAAGTGAAAATGAAAATATGAGACTCAAAATGTGTGTTTTGCATTCTGTGAAAGTGCAGATTGCACTGAAGCACTAATGGAAGCCTGTTTTAATGTGAACTGCATGACTGAATTATGATTACCTGCAGCACACTGGTTCCATATTTCTTTTAATCTCGCTTCCTTTCTGTCGTTGTCTTGCAGGTTTACTCCTTACGAGTGGTACAACCCACACCCGTGCAACCCGTCCTCGACTCTAATTCAGAACAATTTCACTTTACTCAACAGTTTCTGGTTTGGAGTTGGAGCGCTCATGCGACAAAGTAAACTCTTATTTTTATATAGTTGTTTGATGAAATTGTATGTTGACTGTCAAATTAACAAAATGTTTTGGTATGTACAGTGTCTTTGACAATCATGAAGAACTTGTTTCTGTTCAGACACCTGGCAAAACATGCATTTAACAACATGTGTGCGCTTTAAAATTTTTATACTATTAGTGTGTCCCTGCAGTCAGATCAAATCGGAGGCCGCCTGGATATTATTAATTAGGGGCTCTATAATCATTGACTCACTTTGGAAACAACCTTCACTGCAGTTTTTGGTAGTTCTGCAGTGGCTTTGTTTTTCCCCAAAAAATAATAACCTAAAAGTATTTGTGCATTCTTAAATTCTTTTTTAAAATATGGTTTTCAGCTCAGACAGATTTGATCTCACTCTTTGTACACTATGTACCCAGCAGCACACAGCAGACAGACAGTTAGCACAAAGCTGGTGAACATAACAAGAAACAACTATTTCCCTCTGGTTTGCAGAGACCACATCAGTTAAATGTTTGATTTCAATTTATCAGGTTAGGACACAAACACACACAAACCAAAAATGCTATTGTTTAAAAAGTTAAAACGTTACTCATAGAAGCAGAAAGAACTGGGGGTCTTACTGCAGAGCTACAGTAAATAAAAACCCTGCACAGTGGCTCTGCTGTGAGCTGTTTAATGCCAAACATCAATATTTTCCTCCTATTTTCTTTGAATGCCCTTTCCATGTATCCTGGCTCCAGTTCACATGAATTGCATCCAAACCCTATTATAAGAATTATGTTGCACATCATAGAGTCTTTGTCTCTCTAAAGGCAGGAGATTTGGGCAGGCAAAGTCCGACGTGCCTGATTGAGTGGTCAGCAAACCTACTGACAATATCAGCCGAGTGCAAGCCAAGTGTAACTATAAGTAAGCTATGTGTGTAATTTGTTAGCTCTTTAGAAAGGCAGAAAATGAAGAGATGAGCAAGTGGGGCTCATTTTGGATTCGTGCAAATTTCAATGTTGGTTTATTTTCTTATCTGTAAATCAGATTGCCGATAAAGCTTTAATTACATGTCTCCTGCTGCACTGATTCCCTTTTAGCATTTATCAAAAAACAAGCTCAGGCAGGTTTTATACTCTCTGCACTGTAAGCTGCATATGCACTGTATTCTGCATATGAGCTTTTTGATGCTGTGGGTTCTTCTCTAGAAGCACATTTAGGGATTCTTTTCACTCAGAGTGAATAAAAAAAAAAATAGCACAGATGAATCCAAACCTCAAACCCTAAAAGTGGCAAATGTATTCTCCAGTTATCTGAATATTTTTCCCCCAGTTTCCTTGAAATAAAAATATAAAGCACTGTAATAACACCTGTTATTATTCTAGTTTCACTATTCTTTTATTAACAAATAGATTCCTGCATTATCAACATGTTTCTCACTCTCCCTTTCTTAAACCTTTACCACATGTGCTCGTTCTTAACCCCTTGGTTCTGTTTTCCGTGCTTCCAGGTTCAGAGTTGATGCCTAAAGCTCTATCCACACGTATAGTTGGTGGCATCTGGTGGTTTTTTACCTTAATCATCATCTCATCCTATACGGCCAACTTGGCAGCCTTCCTCACAGTGGAACGAATGGACGCACCCATCGACTCAGCAGATGACCTGGCAAAGCAGACCAGGATTGAATATGGTGCAGTTAGGGATGGATCCACTATGACTTTTTTCAAGGTAAACCTGCTGTAGTGTCTAGTAGTGACGCTTTTAGAAATATGTGACACAATACGTATTACATTATATAATCTGTCTTTCAAGGGCTTTTCTCTCTCTTTATGTTTGTATTAAGCTGTTGGTCCTGTGAAAGTACTTTATGTTTTCCATGGTGACGAACTGAATATGTGGTAATGCTGCTGGAGAGGAAAGTGATTTTTCACACTGAATGCAAACCATAGATATTTGATTTTTGCATCTTTTAAGAAAATGTTTTGTTATCTTTCAGTAAAACTAAGTGCTCGCAAAAGACTGTTTGTCCATCCATTTATTTTTTTCCATTTCTCTCCAATTCGGGGTTACATGCGGGCAGCAGGCTATACCAACTGTGCAAAAAGCAGGATACACCCAGGACAGGTCACTGTTGGTTAATCACAGGGAGACAAAGAACCATTCATATCTATTGCCAGTTATCCTAATGAACATGTCTGTAGATTGTGGGAGGAGGCCAGAATCCCCAGGGAAGATTGTCAGCTGGTTGGTGGATTCAAACCCAGGATGTTATTGCTATGGGGTGACAGTTCACCTCATAGCAATAACATCCATAGCAATATGGAGGTTTTAATATATTTAAATACATAACTCAGGAGTCACAGTGCCAACCAAAATTAACAAAAGCCATTGGGCATAGCCTTAGTGCTTCAACACTAAATTTGTAATTTACCTTTGTCAAAATGAGTTTTATTACAGTTTCTCAACATAATTCACGGGAACAGATACTTAAAATCATATAATTTCCTGTATCATCCTTCATTTTTGCCAAAATTCTGTTATAATGAAAATAAATAAAAGTAAATAAATAAATTTCATGGCTGGTGATGTGAATCCATCAAGAAGGATTGTATGATGGGAAATGGAGAAGATGCATATCGAGAATTTGGGAGTGTCTGTGTTGAAGTATACGGTAATTTGTGAGTTCCTATTATATAATGCATTAGTGTACTAGTGTCCTTGGGTGGGCTGTCACTTCCTTGCCTCACAGTTACCCTCGCTCTGTGCCTCCTGTGGCTCAGCAGGGGTGATCCATGCACGGCTTTTTCCTCCCAGATTGCAGCCAGTGATTATGGCTGCCTCGATAGGAAGAAGCAGGCTGTGTTGATGGCTTGAACAAATTGAATCAGCTGGAGGAGATTTAGAACACAGCTGTCCCATTTTCTCTGACTGAGCAAAGCGAAACACACACTCACACGCATCGACTGAGACTCCCGCTGAAACACAGTCCCACACAGCTTGCTTGTTAAACTTGTATGCATTTATGGAAGCGTTAAAATCCAGTTAAGCACATATAACTGCGCTTGTGTAGTCTATTTTAAACACTGTACACTTTTTATTAACTTTTGGCTGCTTTGCTCCTTAGAAATCAAAGATCTCCACTTATGAAAAGATGTGGGCCTTTATGAGCAGCAGGAAGAACACCGCTTTGGTTAAGAACAACAGAGAAGGTATCACCCGCGTCTTGACAACAGACTACGCCATGCTGATGGAGTCCACCAGCATCGAGTACATCAGCCAGAGGAACTGCAACCTCACACAGATTGGGGGTCTCATAGACTCCAAGGGCTATGGAGTGGGAACACCTATTGGTAGGATGAACAAGAAAGATGTTTATGCCTCAACATCATCTTTGTCACCTAGCTCCGAATGAAAAGCCCCTGAAAAAGTAAAGAAAAAAGTCATGTAGAGTCACATATTTTGAATTGAAAACTCCTTGTGTTTGACATATTTCACTGCAGCAAGACTCATTTCTTATTAAATAAATATATCAATTAAAGCAAGCCATAGACAATTACTGCATATTTTCAAGCACATCAAATTAAATTCTGATTAAAAGATCCCGGTGGTCTTATTTTACTAGAAAATATTTTTATAGAAACGTCTGTAGATGAATGTTTTGCATGAGAGATAGAAATTTTTATTTCATTAGGAATTTGCATATTTTTCTCAGGAGTTCAAGTGCAGAGCAGCTACCCTTTATCCTCAAAATGCAAATACCCTTCCATCAGAAAGCTCTGCCAGCTGTAAGGCTTTAGGCCAGTTTGTTAGAATTTGAACTGGAAGCAAGTCAACCTCTGCACTTGATGTCAGGACTGTTGGATGTTTACTCAAGCAATACTTAATATATATCTCTCTTTCTTCTCTTATCAAGATGCAAAGGTATTGCAACTGATGTAGGTTTGAAACCCTCCGTCAGAGATTAAGGCTTATTTGATAACAGCAAGCCAACCTGACAAGCCTGTTAATTTTCACTCTGCTGCTCCTGTAGAAAACATTCTGCATTGCTGAAAATATTAAAGGCCACCACAGAATGGAGGAGCATCTGTAGCATAGTATGACAGAGAGGGCCAATAAACAGAAAGCCTCCCTGGGTAGTTAAGTTGGCATTAACCGTTCTTGTACAGGATTTTTCTAATCCAGTCCAGTTTGATGTTGACCTATTATTTTTCTGAATTCAATTTTACTTCCCTGCTGGCCAAAAAAGCACAAAAATGAGATGTGCATAGAGTGGTAAAAGCAAGAGAAATGACAAACCATTATCTAGGAAGGCCAGACCAGGACCAGTCTCTCTAAATACTTTTTGCTGTTGTATTGGAGTGTAGTGGTTTAGTGTGTTTGGTAGGATGTTTTTTTCAGAGCACGGGAACTCGGTACATGGTCAGGTTTAGGTTAAAGACATCCTTAAGAGATAAACACAGATGAGCGGCTCACTGCTTTAGGCTAAATTCCTCAGAGCAGAGGCAGCTGTGCCCACGCTGTGCTAACAAGTTAGTCCATTCAGCGCTTTTCTCAACTGATCAATAGGCTCTGATGGAGTGAAAGTTGTGTATGGGTGTGGAAGTAAATAACAGGAAATAGTGATTATAGGGTGTAAGAGTTCTTAATACTGTTTAAGAATTCTTAAACAGTGTTTTATATATATATATCAGAATCGCGTTTGGCCATGTATATGCACAGACACATACAAGGAATTTGGTTCCGGTAGATGGTGACTCTCAAGCACAGCAATGTGTATCTCAACAATGTAAGCAACACAATTCACCGACACACACACACGTGTGTGGATATATCAGAGACTGTCGCCTAGTTTTACTCAATAAAAATGTACAAAACTCTGTATACTGCAATGTAAGCTCCAACAAGGCAAACAAGTCTCCTTAACATCTTCCAGAGCTGGTCAACCTGAAAAGCCCAGTGTAGTACAGACAAAATAGTTATAGCCTGTAGCCATGTTTCTTCTTTCTTCGCAAACTAAACACAACTCTTTTGCAGCACTTCTCACGGGCCAAAAGGTGTGACACACTGTTCTCACACGCAAAAAATACCTTCCGAATTTAGCGGCTGGAGAAAGAAAGATATTGGCAGTGTTTAGTTTTTAGAATTTTTAGTTTCTTGTCATCTCAAACGCGTAGGAAAATAAAATAAAAATGTGCACAGTCTCACAGTCTCATGCAAGTGGTGACTGCCATCATGTTTACATGCATGTGGGTGGAGTTGCAGCTAATTGTTATTATTATTCCTGTTCTGCTCATCAAATTATGGTGAATCAGGTGGAAAATAATCTTCATCACTTAGTATTACAGACTTGGATCACTCACATAAATCCTGCTTTAACATGAGAATGTGCCCTCCCCATCCCATCACATAGGATGATTTTGTAGGGCAGACGAAGCACATGCAGGACATGTTTTGACTTGCATGTGACATATTTTTTTGCATGTTATGTCTGCAAGGTTATGACTGAGTCTTATGTCACATAAAAGTAAGGCTCCAGTTCTGGGGACTGTTGCTGTTTTTGAAAAAAAAAAATACTACTTCAGAAAAACACAATAAATATTTATATCCAATTTAATGGCATGGATATTTAATGCTAGATAATGGTATTCATCAACAAATAATAATGAGCAAATAGTGGCATATAAATGTAGTGATGTAAACTGTAAAGATTGACTTTAAAAACTTTTTTCTACCCTCCCTCTCGCCAGGTTCTCCTTACAGGGATAAAGTGACCATTGCCATCCTTCAGCTCCAGGAGGAAGGGAAGCTGCACATGATGAAAGAGAAGTGGTGGAGAGGAAACGGCTGTCCAGAAGAGGACAACAAGGAAGCCAATGCCTTGGGCGTGGAAAACATTGGCGGTATCTTCATTGTCCTGGCTGCCGGTCTGGTTCTCTCTGTGTTCGTGGCCATTGGAGAGTTCATCTACAAGGCCCGCAGGAACGCCGACATAGAGGAGGTAAGTGAGGTGATGCCATAAATCACTGAATCACTAAATGCTGTGTGATGATGCGAAATGACCAGATTAAGGGTTACATTTTGCTCTGAGTAGAGGGTTGGGGTTATTTTTCTTTTTAAAAGCAGAATGATGATGATTGTTTAAAAGCAGAAGTGATTAACGTCTGGAAGTATGCACTGACAACGAGCAAAATTTTGTTCAGTACTCATTCTGCGTGTTGGAAGTTATGTATTTTTGTTGAAATCAATGGCTCATCTGAGTGATATTACTCAAATTAAAATTTGCAATTGCTGCTGGTGTCTTGGCTAGACAGTCATTAGAATGATTTGTGACTTATTGCTTTGACACAGTGAATGCTGGGTTTTGATAGAACTAGAAATTGCAGTCAACTAAAACACAAAGGTCTGTGTGGGGTGTTTTTTATATACTACAAATATCAGTACTGGATTATCCTTCAGTTCACATGATTTTAATCTTCTTTTTGGAGGTAACAAATATATTTCTCAAGAAAAGCATACCATTTCACATGTAACAAAGGCAGTATTATATCATGAAAGATCAACAATGCCATGCGCATGATTCGTGTTTTCAGTCTGCCTTATTTTTCTTTCTTTCATGTTGTTTCCATATTGTTATTTATTATCAGAATATTTTTTTCAAAGTCAGTTTTTCTGTGTTATCTTTTCTCATCCATCCCTTTATTTTCTTTGCATCAGGCATTTTGTTTCTTTTATGGGGTGCAGTCTCGTCAGTTTCAGCGGCGTGGCTCCACCTCCTCCTCTGGCACTTCCTTATCTACAGATCTAGAGAGTGGCAGGCTACTGGGCGATGACACTGAGTAGCCATGACAACACAAATACAACACATGCTCACTCTTATTGATAGGTTTGTAACCGGGTGTCCTTCTCCCTGCCACTGTTCCCAAAATATGCCAGCATAGCTAAACCTTCAACCTTCAGCTTCACCTAATCCTTAATCATTTCTATAGTTGACCCTTTTTTCCTTCAGCGTGTACCTGCAAAGTGCTTGTTTATTTCCAAAGTGCTCCCACCACCCTCCCTCATGCAGAGTTTAGCTTAATAAAATTATATAGTTCTCTTGAAAATTAACAGTACAATTTCAGTAGTTGGGTTTACAGTACTTGCAAGTGGTTTCTGTGCAGAGGTGGCATTGTGCTGGCGTGTCTCCATGATGACTTGCCATCCCCTCTCATTTGTATGCTGTTTCTTATCTGTAAGGAGCAAATTAATGATTAGAGCCTTAAAATACAGTCTCCGTTCCAGAAAGCACTCAAAATATTTGCACATTTTTGGTCATGTGGAGTCTAAAAATCCTATAAATTCAATATAGCTTTAAATTATAGCAACTAGTTTTACAATGTGCATTAAGTGTGGCGCTATAGGGGAGACCGAGGATAGTTGTAACGTGGGTCAGTTGTAACACTTCCGATTTCTCCAATCAGGGCTAAGTTTCAAATGATGTGATTCATCCTGTACATGCCCAATTCAGTTCTTCTATCACATGTGAAAAAATTAGCACATTTGGGCAAACACAGACAATCTAAGAAGATAAATAGTATTTTTTTTTTTTTTTTACTTTATTTCAATGTTTAATAGCATTATCTGCTTTGCAGTTAAACTCATTAACTTAAATCATATTATTTGTATGTCTATTCTGTGTAGGTCTTTAGTGCTAATGTTTTAGCTGTTGGCTGTAATGTTAGTTCATGGCTATAGGAGTCTCGGTCATTTGTAACAGCAACAGTCTAGTTGTAACAATAATGCAAATGTTACAACTTACCACACTATTACTTTAACTTATATTAAACAAGTTGGGGATATGACATCAGCAGAGAGAGGTTCACTGGTCACCTTTGTATATTCGGTTAATGCCATTGGCAACACAATTCCTCCAATGTTTGTGCTCCCACGCATACGTTATGCAGACCTTTTTGTCAGAGATGGGCCAGTAGGCAGTATTGGTAGTGGAAATAAATCAGGATGGGTGCGAGAAACAGATTTCCTCATCTTTCTGAAGCACTATGCAAACCACACCAAGGCCATGAAAAAAAGTATTTCTTCCCATGGACATTGCGATGGAATTGCAATGCTGATGCACAACTACTTTTTTCAGCTTCATTGTTATGTTCAAAAGTTGGTGCAAGAGTTGTAGGTTACAATGCCCACTGAGCCAATGAGGCCAAACTCAAGGAAGACCAACCAAAATTAATGAAATATTCAGTTGTTGAAAATTCCATAATTTGTCTTTTTTTTAGGGGTTGGAAAAGCTAGATTTCTGCATTCTGTCACACACACATAGCTACATAAATGGCTCTAAGTGCATTCAGGTGTTGAATAAAAAAGATTACATGTTAAGATTTTGTCAGTATTTGATTACGTTACATTTCACCCCAGGATATGTTACAACTAACCCAGACTATGGGGTTAATTGTAACATTTCACTCTTTGTGTTTGAGACCATACCATGCAATGAGTAATGGTGCTGCAGAGAAAATAGCTGCACTTTTTAATAGCAGAGACATGTAAATACTTTGCATTACATTTTGAATCCACTACCTTAAAAGAGCTCCAAGCTACAGACAGAAATGTCAAAAATGTTGCAATTATCCCCGGTCTCCCCTACTGATGTTTTCTAAAACATCAGTAGTAAAACTGCCAATACAAAGTACCCTTTGTATTGGCAGTGTAGTCTCAGTAGACTTTTGTGTATACTCTCAATGCCTTTTGGGAAATCAAAAGATAGGAAAACTTATTTGAATATTTCCTCCTCATTAAGCTCATTAGTAGACTGGTTTGGTTGGCTGAGGTTAGGATAGCAGTGACTGAACAATGTGTTGAGTTAAGACGTCCCTTGACACAAATCCGGGGCCAGAAGTAAAGTCGTCCTTTCATTAATAACTTATATTACTGCAGAGAATTCTCAGCGAGGAAATGATGGATGGTATTGCAGAGGAAAATAATTTTCACTTTATCCCCGGACTGACCTTGTGTTCCTTTTCTTCTCTGAAAGGCAGTATGAGAGTGAATGCAATATTCAGTCAGATAAAGCAAATATTAACTACTACTGTGAATTAATAACTTTACTACTGTTACAGGGCATACAGTCGGTGCATGCAATGAGTGCATATCCTATAACCTACTTAGTAAATTGATAAGATACTTAAATTATACCAGAATGAACATTGGATTTAATGTATGCATATCCAGTGATAAATTGTACTAAGACTGATTGGGACCAAGAGTCAATAAATTAGTGTTTTCACAAGTAAAGTAAATATAACTTTTTTTTTTCTTTTTTTTTGTAATCAGGTACGATTTTGTTTTTACAACTAGTCACCAAAAAACTTGAATTGTCAGTTGTTCAGGTCAAAAAAGAAGAAGTTTTTTCTGGTATTCATAGGAAACCCATACTAGATCAAGAAGCCCGAAGCCCAAAGATGGAACAGGAAGGTTTTCTTCTATGTTGTAAAGCTCAGCAGATAAAAACTGGATGACTTTCTGCTGTGAATTATGATTTCATGAGCACATCATCCTGCGACATCATAACTGCGATTGAAGATTAATGTGTTCAATGCAATGTACTGTTCTACAGATTCAGATAAGCCTGAGGCTTTTCATTTCAGATGGCCTTCTTTTTTATAATTTCAAATGATTACCATGCTATAAATCCATAGCTCCCTGCAATAGAATGCACAGCAGACACTGTGCTTTATCTCTCGTGTCAGTAATTGGTTTTCATGATGAGACAACAGAGTTTATAAATGTTTCACAACTCTTTCAGAGAAAATTTACAATATATGTGAGTTTTCCCATTCCTGGTCATCTGACTCAAACCAGTTCTCTAATTCATCTTCACCCAAACTCCTAGTAGCATGTATCTACTGGAAATCAGTTTATTTTGGTGTCTTAACTCCGGCCTTTAATTGTTTATCTCTCTGGCAGTGTGTGTCTTTTAGCGCCGTGATGGAAGACTTGGGGATCTCCCTGCAGTGTTACAAAGGCGTCCGGAGGAGGTCACGACCTCACGGCGGTGCGAGGTCCACTTGCATCTTCTGTCAACCCAAACGTACTTCAAAGAGGGAGGGAGCGAGACGAGATTCCAACACTTAAGCTTTGAATCAGAAAAGAAATGGAAATGCAGAGACTGGTATCTGATCATTTTCCAGTTCTCTTATTTTTTTGTGTGGGCCACCAGCAGCTATGACGTTATTTCCTGAGCACCTGTAGACTGCTTGTGTATGGATAACACATTAAATACTGTACCGTAAATGTAGTTGACAACACTTTAGCCTTGTATCTACATTAATAATGTTAAAAGTGATGATGATCGCAAGAACGAAATCCCTGTCATAGTGTAAACCATCGATGTTCCCTCATGGCTGTAGTTTGGGTTAATGCGTCCGCAGAGTTGAATCTGCAGACTTTATAGAACCTCCCATCGTTTAATGACAAAAATTCACTGATTTTAACAATAAAAAGACTTTTGCATTTTTTTAAATGGTTTTAAATGATTTCTTGCTCTTGTTTCTTGCTGGCAGCAGTGTGTGTGCTTTTCTTGTAGGCACACACTGAAGTAGCTTCAGGGAGGATTGCTGAGCCAACGCTGACCTGCGAAAAGAGATAACGACCTCTAAGGAAAGACACAAACACACCTGCTGTTTTATAGCCTTCCAGTACCAGCATCTCAAACATCAATCCTGACACACAGACACACACACAGATGCCCGTACTCCTTACAAACACCTGTGATCATAATGTCATCCCAGAGATGGATCAGAAAAAGAATATAATACAGGGAGAATGGAAGGACAAAGTGAAAAGGACGTTTTATAATGCTGTAAGCTGTAAGGAGGTCAAAGACAAACGCAGTTTTTTCCTTCCCTTGAGAGTAACAGTCTTGTTTTCAATAAGCCTCCTTTTTTTCAGCTTGTATTTGTCAAATTTGACAACGTGAGGAGAAATCGTGTCTTCCAGGAGTGACAGTAGATCCCAGTGGATGTTTGCATGCCACAATGAGATTTGTTACATTTAAGTACATTTTAAGCTTGACATGCACGCTGCAGCAGACCCATCAGCAGATTTAGAATTTACAGCACCAAGCCTCAGACTGAACCATAAAATTAATAAAAGCCTTTATTTTGGAAATACAGAATATTCCCATTAGTATTCTTTATAAAAGCTTGGTTTTAGGGATGGAGGCTTATGACAGCTTCATTTAAATTTAATATTGTTTGACTACTGTACACATTCAGTGTGTCTTTATTCCCCTCTCTTACTCAAACAAGAGAGATGTCTCAACTGACAGGTGAGGATTATGCTAATGGAAATGTTCTTAGGAGCCTCAGCAGTATTATCTCTCAGCATTAACTAATTCATGCACCCCTGCTGGAACTCTATTCCTGAGGACACGGTGAAGGATACCAACTTTGACACTTGACACACATCAAACGGATATCCCGGCACAGCACTGATTAACATATCTGACAACAAAGTCTTTACTGACAAATCCAACTCTCATTCCCCCTTTGGTCAGTCCCCACATTACAGTAAAAGCTTCCCCATATCAACTTTTATTTCTGTCCTCTTGGACTTTTTTTTAAGATCAAAGACTGAATAACCAGCTCTTACCCAACCTGTGTACTTTTCATGACTGTGTCCTCCTTTTACCATTTGAGGCTTTCCACTCACCTGCCCTGAACTCTAGCTGGGTGTGTGCTCTGTCCACCTTTGTGCGTGAAGCCATCTGCTGTTCCTTCCTTTCAGTTATTGTATAAACATTACTGCAATCGGTTTAGAGTTAACTCCAGAATATTACAAACCAAATGATAGTAAGGAAGCAATTCCAAGGGGACAGAAACTAAGACAAACTGTTAATGGATCATCTTAAAGTTTAAGTCTTGATAATGTCAGGACATTCAAAACTGACCTTCACTTCCTTGATCTTAGCAGCTAATGCAATGACATTTCCAACAGGACAGAGCACTAAATGCTGTAAATAGCTTATAAATTGTTGGAGTCAGAGGTTTTGTGCTGTCGTTTCTCTCTGTAGACTCTGTATGCTGGTTTGTGTGTATCCTGAGAGAATTCAACCAAGCATTTCTTAATCTCTTCATGTAATGAGTTTTCTCTTTTTTGGTATTCAGATTAATTCTGGGATTGGGCTCAGTCCAATGTAGCGTTTGGTTGCCCCTAATCTCCTAACCCCATAATTCTTAATCAAAACCAAAGGCAGTATTTTTTTTATCATTATCTAATCCATCACGAATGAGGCCATGGATTACAACTCCAACCTTGGCATGCTGCTAAACTGACCGTTATTGCTAAGCCGGGATGACCTCACCTGACTAATGCTCTGTTGTCTCAGGCTTTAACTCTTTGCCACAATGATCTCAAAGCACAGAGCTCTCAACCTGGGGAGGTGAAAGAGAGATGTGGAGACATGAAGGGATTGTGGCATCTGTCTGTTTTTGCTGTCAGTAAGTTTGAAGTTGTGGGGGAAGAAGAAAGCTGTCAGAAAGCCTTCAGAAAACAAATTTAAAAAAAGGTAAATTACAGAGTCTGCTGTTTTCCATTCATTGTCAAAATGGAGAAGTAGAATGCACTTTCTCTAAGGTGGTTTTGAGGGTCTTTAACAAAGAACAGGGAAAAACTCAGCAGGACAAAGTTTAGATTTAATCACATTTCTGGAGAAAAGCTTGTTTTTCACCAATTTAAGTCCTTCAGACCTGTCAGACTTTGTCCATGTATTACAATATGAAGCTCTTAACTGTACATGCAAGTACAGAAGGCCCAAATCTAAATAATGACTGCGGAATAAAAGAGGCACAGACATTTGAGTGCGTCCCATCCATCACAATGTAATGAACAGTCTCTGGGGCTGATAAGGCACATCTCTGTCAACCTTCCTGTCAATGAAGACAAACGACAGGGAGGAGGACTCTTAGAGGCGCAGAGCATTATTTATCTATCGCCTTCTGTTTCTCCCTCCCTGCGCCTGCCTTTCTCTCCTGCTATGTGAAGTCCTGGCTGCAAAAATTCAGAGTGAATGCTGCCATCTGCTGGTGTGCGGGGGAACTGGGCTTGTGAATAAAAAACTGAAAACTTTTGAAAACCTCTGCAGTTCTTACACGGGACGTTCAGTTATTTATTTATTTTTTTCTTAAATAGACTTTGCAGACTCAAGCTTTATCTGGCGCATATTATAAATATGCTGGGATTTATAGTTTTATTTTGGACCCCACTTTATGCATTTTCAATAAAGTATTTTACATTTGAAAGCTTCATTAAAAAATGGTTTCTCCGGTAAAAACTCTCTATGTCTAAATGGCTTATAAATGGTCCCTATGCTACTGGGTCACAGCACAGATATTTCTAGATACACAGCTTCCCCTTTAATTCTCTGAGAACGATAGGATGATGAAACCCCAACTTTTAATTTGTATCTAATACAATAAAAAAAAGCATATATCATTCTAAAGCACAATGTAATATTAACTTAACCCTTATCCACTACCAGTATACAAAACACCTAAACAGTGTATCACCTAACCCTTTTAGGTTTGAGCTGGAGGCTACTGCAACCCCATAAATCAAAATATAAACACACAAGGATGCCCTGTTTTGTCGTCCACATGAGCTATCATAACACGAGATGCTCGTTCTGAACAACTGCCTCACTGCACAGCTATTGCAAAGCCCAACACCATCCGAGCGGTGTGACCGTGTCACTCATAGCAGTGCCGCAGCTATGGGCATTTTTGCGGGCTAAAGTCATGTCATCTGAGACTTTTAATTGGGCCCGGGCCGCCACAGGGGGACAGCGGACGGCATTCCTCCTCTGCCTGCGCCCTGTGTTGCTCTTCGCTGCGTGGCTCTGTGGATAACATGCACATGCCTGCGCAAACATGAGCTGCTGGAGTCCCTCTGACTGTCACTAATGTATTGACGCCTTGGCTACGTGCTGGAAAACGTAAGCTTTGTTAATTACAAAATAATAGAGTTATAGTCTCAAGATAGCGGAGGTAAGCTCTCGAAGAGACAGTGGTGCCATCTTTGCTGGGATTTGCGGATTGACGGCTGAGACGCCTTTCTTCTGAAGAGACCTCAACATTGACCTCACGGGAAGCGGACCGAATCGGTGTTGAGGACTCACACTGCTACCTGATTTAAAACTTTAACACTGACTTTTCTGCGTCGAATTCTTGCTGCTTCAGGTAATAATGACTTGTTGGCACAGACGGTGCATTTCAACTATTGGGTGCGTGCAGAAGATGTGCATATTTATGGAATATCCTATAGTCTCCATCACAGTTTTGATTATATAACGTATAATACGGTTGCATTTAGATGCATCACCTGTGTTGACCTGTCGCCAAAATCTGACCTTCTGTTGCCCTACAGAAGGACACATTATGGTTTGAAAGAATGTTTCTTTGCAGTAGAAGGTCACTGAGGTGTGTTGGCTGAGACAGTGAGTGTACCAGGGTTAAAGCAGGCAAACGCACTGTTATAAAAAGCCTGTACATTCACTGGAAAGCGGAATGCAAAATCCAGACCTCAGAGCCAGTCTGTCAAAGCTCCCAAATTATTTAATCCCACAGCTACTCCAAATGCATGATGAAACCCACGGCTGTGTGCCTGTATGTGTGTGTGTGTGTGTGTGTGTGTGTGCTCTGATAGGGCTCCTTTGTAGTGGTTTTAATATCAAAGGGTTTGCTGTACACCTGCTGAGTTCAGTGTTTAGTTTCTCTGGTGAGGTAAAATCACATTAATATGCTGGGATAAAAAAGAGTTTGTGCATTCCATGGCAGATAGAAAATGTCTAGTTCTAAATTCTTGGTCTAACTACCAATTAATCTGCTGATCTGCTGAATAAGCTGAGATGTGGAAACAGTTAAAGAAAATTATGCCTTTGAATTTCTTAGACAGAAGGAGACATTTAAAATCAAGAAAATGCAAATTTTACATCATAAAACATTGAAAAGATGGAAACTGCTACATTCATGAAGCTGGAAACAATACTTTCAGTTAGAATGAATTTATTAACAGTCTGTTTGGATTTCTTTATTTCTTATTAGCTGATTAACTAACTGTGTCATTGTAGCATCATCACTTGTCTCTCATGGGGTCATTTGGCTTGTGTTAACAGCTTTGTTGTGTGCCTGTGACCTTACAAAGGGATAAATGATCACCTCAACCAGAAGAGTGTCTCCCGATAAATCTGAAGTTAGAATTGCCTTCAGCCTTGATGACAACTCAGGTAAACACACACAAATACATACTGTGGGTGCACACTCACTGAATTTGGAAAGTTACTTTAAAAATGATAACACGTTACCGATAACATCTGTTGTCAATGTAAGCAATCTTTTTAATCATTTCAATAATTTAACAGTTACTTTATTTTTTTTATAACAAATTATTTTAATTTGTGAGAAAACAGAAATAACAACAACAACAACAACTTTAAGATGCTGTAGGCTGTAGTCTAGGTGTTTCCTCGGGTTTGCCACAGATGGTGTGCATGTGGGCCTGTGCAGGTGCTATTGCATCAGGGGTGGTTAAATGTGAGCTATACAGCTGTCAAATCAAACCTTACCTTTACCACCCTTACTCTAAAAAATGCTGACTTCATGTATAGACAACAGTGTGAATCTGTTATAGATTGAGGAGTTACATTATCCTCCAGTACGGTCAGTGCTGTATGTTTCTCCCAAGAGCTTAAAACACACTAAAAAGCAGCATAAGAACAAATATATATCACATTACCAAAGATATGTATCCACGAGGTAAAATAACACAGTTTTATGACAAGTTTATATTTTCTGGTGCACATCAGTACTTCCAATGTGTGTGCATTTTTATTATTTTGAGGTGGTTGCGTGCCTTCCAGATTTTATGAGCTTTTAACGTGTAACCTCGAGCACAAGTCTATGAGCACCTCTGTCTCTACTCTCTAAAATGATCAATGCAGATGACACAGAAAATGGCAGGAATTGTGGCTCAGCAGTGCATAGTGGGTATTGATTCTGGAGAGTATGCCAGTGTTGTGGTTATCTATCAGCAATTTGTTGTCATTGTACAGACCTCAGTCCAACACTACATTACAAGGGCACTAACTGTGGATGTGCCCTCCAAGTGCATTACTGAGTACTATGAGGAGTACTATAAGCTAAGGAAATTTACATCACTCTAGTCATAGCAAATGCACACATATGTTCAAATGCTTCAGGTATAGCACTGGCAGGTTGTTTAGACCATTTAGGATTTATTTGATTCGCAGGTGGAGATTAACAGCAGTTTGGTGCAACGGTTAGCACTGTTTCATTTCACCAAGAAGGTCCTGGTTTAGAGACTAGCAGCCTGCTGTGTGAAGTAGGCAAGTAGGTTCTCTCCAGCTTCCCTCCATAGTCCTAAGACATGCTTGCTAGGTTTAATGGTGTGAATGTGGCTACCTGTGTTAGCCTTGTGATGGCCCAGGATTTAAAGCACCTCTAGCCCAGTGACTGGTGGAATAGGCTCCACCTCCCCCATGACCCTGACTTGGAAAGCAAATTTTCATACAAAAGGCCAAATGAAAAATTGTCAAAATGTAAGCCTATCTGTCAGCCTAGCTACGATAGCTTTGCTATTTCATTTTCTGGAAGGAATCCTTGCACAGCCGAAAAACTGCAAAGTAATAAATTATACAAGTACTTGGATTACTGCACCTGTGTAATCACAAAAATTTGAATTAATAAATGTAATCAGTCTACATTTATCTCACATTAACTCTAAATGGATGTAAATGTTTACTTTGTATTTTTTTTAATGTAACTCTGTTAAATGTAACAAGCGCAACACCAGCTATCGAATGATACACCCACAAATCTGTGTTGCAGTATCCGAAATTGAAGTTAACACATTATTTTGAGGATAGTTACGCATATAATTACCTGAGCATTCAACACCAAATAAATCCCGAGGTTCAACTTTCACTGCATTTCCAGTATGTGGGGAACATGTGAATAATACCACCCGCACACCCTGTGACTTTAACTGTCGTCATTCTTCTACACTGTAACTGAGACAGGTGCTCTCTCTATTTCTGTATGACCATAGCATATTAAAGAAAGAAAAAATCACACGCATTTGTGTATGTGCAGCTATGTGCTTGCATGCATCTGCATGCGCAAACATATACAAGTCAGCTGATAGTCCATATAATATTCCATCATTTATTATTACAAACATAAACAGTTGTCTTTGTCCCTAAGTAACACACACATACAAACACCTACTCTACCTATGGTTCTAGGTGCTGTCTGTCAGGATATTTTACTGCAGTGGGGCCAGGCACTGGGACAGCAGCTGCAACTATGCAATGCCAGAGTCGGGTTTCCTCTCTAATACTAACAGTGTCCCGCTGCCTGATTCACTGTTCAGCTTTTAGAACACTGGTCTAAATTTATAAGCAGTTAACAGTTCCAGTCCAGCTCCACCCTCTGATCCCCCTCAATCCCTTGTCTTTCTCTTAGGAAACAAGATGAGGCCACAGAAGAAAGCAGATACTCAAATCTGTCTTTCAACAGAGACCGATCGTCTCATGATCATCTGCTTGTAATTCAGTGTCTCTTCCTGAATTATCTTTTTTTTTCATTATGCTATATCACTATCCATTATCATTCATATCCTCCTGATAACTGAGGAAAAATGAATCTTCCCATTGAATGTTTTTTGTGATTTCCTTTCTCTATGGAGCTAAAAGAGGCCACCCAAATGCATGAGATATCAATGGAAAGACCAGAGTGTCCTCTATTTAGTCCATCAGCACTTATTAGGATAGCTCAAATAAGTCAAAAGATATAGACCAAAGACAAATGTTCATTACAGAGGACATAAATGAATAGGCTGGTTCTCAGGAGGATATTATGAGGATGATATATATGGATGGATGGATGAATGGTCACAGAGGTCTTTGCTGTACGTAGGTGTAGCTCTGGAGCTGCTCAGACTCTAAACCTCCAAAGTCCAACTTTGGATCTTCCCTCTGCAATCATGTTGTTGTGTCTTTGAACTCATGTTTCTCAGCAAGGGGGCTAAGAGCTGTGCTCTGTTTGGGGATCATCCCCTAGGCCTTTCATGGCTTCATGCCTGGCATAGTTATAACCCCACACTGTGTCAATTCTAAGCATGAGAACTGTATTTATTCCACATCATAATTGCCCCCATGGTTTTTGGCAGGCCCTCTAATTCTCCTGCTTTTAGAAGGTTGCATCATCCTGGGATTCTCCACATGTGTTCCACAACTCCAGAGGGGCATTACTATCAGGGCAGAAGCTGGGGCAGACAACCTGTCTGTTTCTGTCTGGCTTCCTATTTATCTAAACCACTCGCTGTCTATACATCTGGTCTGTTTGTTCTGCTTACTTTGTTTGCCCTCCTTACTTTGTTTGTCTGCCTGCCACATGGATGTCCCTCTGTATTCTTATCCTGCCTGTCTTTCAACCTGACATCTCATTACTCCTGTTCAGTAAGAGGACGTGGCTCATTTATAAGTGCAGCACTATGTTGCTATGTTGTGGTGTCATACAAGAGACCCATATAGTGTTTCAATTTTGGCCATGTTATGAGCCTGTCGAACAAGTGGCGCATCCAAGGAAAACACTGTCTTTTTATAGGAAAAGTTATAAAAAGTTATAACTAAAAAAGCAATAACAATAATAATATTGACACATTTCTTACTTTACTGGCAATAAATTTAGCCATTAATGTTACCATGCAGAGTTTAAGATTACAAGTTTTCATTCACACTTTCTTTTTTTTAAGAGAGGCCTTGTGCTTCAGACTGTCCTTCACCAACAGCAGGTGAAATGATAAACCGTGCATTGTTTGTCTTCAAGGTTTGATCATTTAGAAACTTCATACAGTTCTTGATTTTGCAGTTGTTGGAAAATTAGTAGTTTTGTGCAAATTCCAAGCTTCTGTAGATGAATTATGATAGGACCTGATATATATGAGCATCAGAAGGAAGGGAATCAGCACTGGGTGACAGTGATCAGTAACAGGAAGAGACTTCTGAGAGAACCGGGCTGGTCCTGCTGTGAACAGCTGGAGATGAGGGGAAAGAAAAGATAGAAAACAGGAACAGTGAGGAATCATGAACAACTGCAGAACAAAATGCAAACTATGGGAGACAGCAGACAAAAAAAGTATAATCGTAAAAGTAGAACCCACACTGGGAGCTGGTTCCACAGGAGAGTCCTGATAGCTTGATAGCTGAAGGCTCTGACTCCCATTCTACTTTTAGAAACTCTAGGAACATAAAGTAAGCCTTCATTCTGAGAGCAAAGTAACACAGTACAGTGAGACACTGTAGATATGACGATACGTCATCATTCAGGGATTTCAACAGGATTTTACAGGATCAACCGAAGGCTTTTCATTGAGGTTTTAGAACAGCCAGATAACAGGGAATCACAGTAGTTAAGCCTAAAAGTAGGGTATACGTTTTAGTTTTTCAGCATCACTCTGAGACAAAAATATTTCTAATTTTATCATATTTTCCATGGATAAAGGCAGGTCTAGAGATTTGTTTAAAGTCAAAGGACATATCTTGGTCAAAATTACACCAAAGTTGAGCTCATTCATACTTTTACTTTTACTTCAGTGTATTTCAGGTGAAAATGTTGTAGGTTTCGGACAATTAAAATGATCTGACATCTGCAGTTACCGCCTACTTTACTTATTTTTAGGATTTTCAGCTAAACGTATAACTTCTCTGAAGAAGCATTTTACATATTGGAATACTAAGCAGTGTAAATTCTTATCACCATCTCAGATTTACATGTGGTATACAGTATGTTAATGCATCATTAATACAGCAATTAGCCCTAAATAAAATACACAAAACCTCTGTGCAATTCTGAACAGTTTTTTACAATTTAAATTCTTTAGTTTTTTCAGTTTTCTTTACAGTGTTTTCTGTTTAGATCTAGTAGACTCTAGTAGATCTATACTAAAGGTAGTATAATGTTATAAGTTTTATATCATTAGAAAATCTACAATTTCACTGTGACAAGCTTTTTTTTGCTATAAATGTATTGTAACGTTATTTTGTATTGTTGCAACGTTATGTTGCGCAACATTGTAACATTTTTACTCTAATTAATTCTAAATGAAAGATGTCTCGACAGATGTAAAAGATGTGGAGGACCTCTCCCAGACTTTCCCAGATCTTGAACAGCGGCTACAGGTATCTGTTCACCATGCTGCATCCTACAGCAGTACCGATGCATTTGTTTGCAGTACAGCACACAAGAGGATGAATACAGCCGAAAGTTCACAAAGCTAAGAATGTATAGCACTGCATGTGCATTTCATTATATTGCTTTAATCTCACTGTTGCCATTGCTATTTGCTCCATATTGTACAAAGTTACATCTATAAATACTACACAATTTCTCCCGCAAAATATTTACTGAGGTAAAAGAAGCAGATCAGAAAATATGTAAAAATTAAATAGAAAATAAACAACAGTTGAAAAGAAAAAAAACATACATTGGACATTGCTGGCTACAAATAAATTGGATACTGCTGGGATTTTCCTTCAAACCTCCATTGTAGTCAGGGTAGCAGTTGAATCTTTAAATATGAACCAACCTGGGTTGTAGTAATCAACCTCTGTAAATTGAAGAAACAAATCAAAAACCCAATTCACTCTTTGCCCTCCCCATACGGTTAGTGTTGTCATTGAATTATCCTTCATCGAGTATCATTGACAGGGCCACATAAATTGTATGTGGAGTACCAAAACAACAAGAGTATCAAATGATAATGGTACCAGACCATTAAATATAGCTTTCAGACAGTGTACTATTACACACTACAAACAAAGAAGAGGCTTCTGTTATTTCCATTTATACAAGTTTGGAAAGTGTTTTCTTGTTTACACAATATACACATATTAAAAAGATCACTTGTGGGTCCTTCTGTCTTATTTAAGACAAGATTTTAGTGGTTATAAAAAATAAATTTACTCAAGCTGAAAAATTAAAGATTTACTCTTTTGGACTGTTGTTGAGACAGCCAACAACAAAACTGACGGCTCAAATTCCAAGAAACTGTAAAGGACACGGGGTACCATACTCTGATATGATTCAGAACTAACACTTCATCTCTCTCATGTTGCATGCTTTACATCTTTTATTTCTCTCTGACCTTTTGCAGCCAGTGCCTCCTTGTGTGTCTCTGAGAGAGAGCGTTCAGGTGTACAAGGAACACTGCAGGATGGCAAGAGAGTTCCACCAGGTCAAAAATGAGATTGCTGTGCTCGAGGATCGCAAGTAAGGCACTGGTACAGTCGCTTCCATGTTAATTGCAGCAACCCTTTTAAGCCGTGTTAAAATACAAAGTCGAAGCTCCTTGTGACAGGGAGCTTTGACTTTGCGCAGCGTATCTCACTCCAAATTAGAGTGCTAGGACGTGTACTACTGAGGTCAAATTATTGCTTAAATCCCTCCGAACTCTCCAAAGATTTAGGAGTTCAATTCCCACTATAGCATTACATTCACTAAAAATAGAACTGCAAGGTATTTTGGATCAACATGTCCACCAGATGGCACAGTTAATAGCCTGTATACAGTATTTTGCATGGAAACCATCAAGAGCATTTCCCTTAACATGTTGTTTTAAAAAGTGATAATTTAAGATTTTCAGGTGTATATTTCTATTTTTTTTATTTTTTTTATTTAATCCTTTCTAATTTTGTTAGAAACAACATGAAGCACATGCGAAAATTACAGTGTGCTAGGTTTCTTTGATTAATTCAGAATCATCTACTGGGAGGATATTACATAAAGTGCAGCTCTGGTCAGGTTTAATTGAACAAGAACTATTGTAAGCTTTAATACACAAACTCATTGTATGTTGGCATAAAAGTGGGGATGTGTTACACGCACGCAGTTGACAATGCACCCTGTGTCCCCAGCAGCTGCGGGTAGTTTTAGCAGTGGGATTTTCATGGGCCTTACTCTTACCCCACCACCACACCTACATACACACACAGACATGCACTGACACAACCGAAACCACTTGACAGTTCCTAAATACAGAACAGCATGCGGGCTCCGACTTAGCCTTGAATCTAGATGAGGTGGGTAAGGCTGGTAGAAACTCCTGTTTCTTCACGCTAGCAGTCGGAGACATTCACGGTTACATTTATACTACACGACAAACCAGTAGTAATCTGCTTTGTAATGCTATACTATAAAATTTGCTATAAATGGTGACTTAACTTTAAAAATGTGCACACTGTTGTCCTCAAAAATAAATAAATACCTGCAGAAAATGAGGTGCAAGTTATACTAATTTATTTTGAGTTTGCAGTAAATAAGTTACATGAAAGTAGTGATACACCAAAATAAATTTATAGCTTTAAGTTAAATGCACTTTATACAACCAGCCCTAATTTTAGAAACAAACTCAGAAAATCAGTCCACATGATCTAGTTTGGTTTAGATAACCAAAAGAACTTAAACACTGTATTTACATATTGTGTTTTAAGAGACAGAGATCTCATGTTGGGTTACATTCATGTGTTAGATACAACATGCACATACAGGAGGAACGGGTTTTTAACATATGAGCCACAATCCTGAACATGAGCACTCATGGACTCATGGACGCCTGCTCCACTTAAACCTTCACAATCTTCTAAACCACACAAACATATCCATAAAAAACAAAATCTAAACCTGAAACAACAACAGTACTTATTCAAACACTACTAATCAAGCTTAATTTTCACATTAACACCCCATTGTCATTGAAGACGTTTTAGAATCAGTATATGTTGGCTTTAAAAACTATTGCAAATTAAGCTAAAAGCTTTAATTTACATTAAGTCAGTACATTGTGTTTACGGCATAAGATTTTCCTGATGTTGAAACTTCTCATTAATAGAAATGTTTTTTTCACCAAAAGGAGGATATGCTTACTCTCTATTCTGAGCATTAAGAGAAATACATCATACAGTACTTCCTTTATGGGGAAGTGCACACAGAAAGAGGAGGGCTTGAGACATACAGTGAAGTTTTGCAAGGATGACTACAGGCACAATGCTTTAACACAGTGGGGAGGGATTTTCCAGGACGTGCTGCTCCTTTTAGTCATTCTCAGACAAGTACACACTAGTTTGATGGAATTCATATTTCATTTACCTTCCAGTTTCTAGATCATCTCTACATTCAATGTTTTTGTTGCCAGTGGATTTAGCCTTATTCTAGTAAGATACACAAAAAGGTTCAAAGTTGGTCAAAGGGAAATACAAGAGTTTAGAAAAGGTTCTTTGACTAATATTGGGGCTTTGGTTTTTTGTTGGGTTTTTTTTTTTTGCGTGTGATGAAATCGTGACATGACAGATTATGCAAGATAGAGGAGCTGACAAAACTGGTTTTATAGCCGATATCTCAGACAGTGTGTGAGATATGCCCCCCCCCCCCCCTCAATTTTTATAAACTTTGGTACACAAAAATAACAAACAGATGCTTTAATAATAAGAAGTTTATTTGTATGTATAGCACTTACACATGATTTAAAAGTACTTCACAGTTTAGATTAAACTACCCAGTAAGAAAGCGTTCATGTCCCAACATACAAACTCGGTTGACACATACAGTATTGCTTTAGTTCATACACACTACCATACAGACAGGTCAATTGAGATATTAAGCCTTTGTGAAACATAATATTGTAATACTGCAGGAACCATAAGCACTTTGCTGTTTTTATTCAAGCAACAAAACATCCTAAAAGTTTTGCTTACTAATTCAGATCAATTTCCAGTCTGATTTAGTCTAAGGAACTGAAAAAAAAGAGTGTGGCTGTACATGCTTTTATCATACTTTGCATACTTTTGTACTTGCATCATATTTTCAACCAGTTTCTTTGTTTGTGGCTCACACATTTTGTTCAGGAAATAAATTGTGCAGACCTGTTTTAGAGTGTGATCCAAGACCTCAGTGTATACCAGAGCTTCCCTAATACCAGCATTTCAACAATTTAAAGTCCACTACTACTCTCAGTTAAGTATGCTTCTCACTTAATGCTTTTGTCCCATTAAAACTCCTCACTCTACCTGTTGTGGATAATACATATCATTTTTCTTTTTTTTTTCTTTTGTTGCTGTTCTGTAACCTAATAGTAGCTGTAATACAACACTCCCATACATTCATAGATGTCAGGGCGTTACACGTAGTACCACATTGTACACATAGCATGTCCATGCAGTACTGCTGACAATGTCTTTCAAAGTCCAAAGGCTGTTCGTTTTTTTTTTTCGCCAAAGGAAGTCAGATCACGCCGTCTAACCCTGCTCTACAGTGTTTCAGTTCGGGTAGCTTTATTGGAGATAGTATTTATATTTGGTTTAGGAGGTTATTGTGAGCCCACAAAGCATTCCAGTGGGCAGAGAAAGGTTTTATTTCTGTATACATCATTACTCCTGAAGAAAACATTAGAAAGGGATGAGGTTTTATTGAGAAGAGTAGCTCTCGGAGGTGCCATCAGTATTTTTTATGTTATTTAATAGAATACAAAGGATGGAACAGAGTTCATTTACATCTTCCAAAAAACGGATGCATTCTCCAAATTTAAAAGAAATCTATTAAAAATACATAGGAGCGGGTTTGTGGTAGCCACCATGTTCCTCTACCATATTTGAATACAGTGCCTGGAAAGGACATCTCTCTTCCCGTTCGTGCTGTTTTACATATGTGGCTAGAGACCGGCCACATACGTAGTAGGCAGAGGAGAAGTCATGGGCATTTGCGTGCCATGCAGTGACATTTGATCCATGCTTGCACCTTCAGACTCAAGATATGAATCATTATACCTATGTTTTATTGTCAGAGGAGTCCCCGTCACCAAAGAAACAAAATTATAAAGGACAGAGACAACACCACTGGCCTCTTAATAAAATATTATCCTCTTTCTACCTCTTCCTTCCAGCCTAATCTCCCAAATTGAAGTCAGGGCTCTAACACATAAAAACATGCATAAAAATACTTATTTATTCCCAATATTGTCGCAATTACTTATTGTCAGTCGATTAGACAGCTGACAACAGGCTAAACAACAACAACAACAGCAGATTATAAGCTAACATTATACCAGCTAATGCTAGGATATTAAAAAAAAAATCACACTTTCCCACCGATAAACAAATTGATTAAACTCTCACATTGTATGAGAATTTATTCACTAAATCCCAGAGTGCAACAAAGTTACGTCCACTTCAAAGACAGTTTTACCAGTGCTGGCTAATAGCAACTAACATTGGCTAACAGAGGCTAACATTAGCAAAAACAGTAGTGTTACTGACAGAAAAATTCAAATATCCACAATAACTCATCTCAGTATGAATGGTCAACAATGAACTTTTTCTGACTCATTGACCTCTATTGGACTCCTTTCACAAAGTTTTACAGCCTTTTTTCAGTGTAAATAAATGTGGATGCATTGACAGCTGAGGTAAACAGTGGACTGACAATCTACACCGATAGTTTTTCTCTATCTACCGAGAACTACCGATATGAGGTACAGGCTAAATTTAATGTTTTGCATCTTTCTTGTCTGATTAAAACATGTTTGTCCTAAACCAGCCACATAGCTAGGATTATGACTGCAATCTGAATCCTACTGACATTTAGCAAGTAAGTTTAAGTTAATAAACTGTAATCTTTAAAACATTTATTTTGATTTCAATCCATTTCAGTGCCATCATGACCATGAAGTCTATTTGTTTAGGGAGCCAATAATAATGTACTTATGCACAGATAGATCTTTGATCTGTGGCACATAAGCCTTGGAGCGCACAACATACTTTGTTATCTGCATTTATACCAGTTATCAACAAACTATATTTTCCTACATGTGGAAAATGTTGTGAATAATACACAGTATTTACTTCCACATAAAAATGTTAGTTATTTTTTCAGGTCTGTGAGTGATTTCCCCTCTTGGTCCTTCCTGTGAGTTTGCATTGTTTCTGTGTTTATTTTGGCTCTCTCCCCCCCCCAAGTAACCAAAAAGCTAAGTACTCGAAAATGCTCATCTGCATGAATTTGAGAAATCTGACTTTTCCATGAACTGGGAACCTTTCCTGGGTATTTCCCTGCCTCAAACCGAGTTTATTCTTGGATGTCAATAACTGGCTGTTAACATTTTCCCATTCATCCATTTAGGCGCAAGTTGCTGGCGGAAATGGTGGAGGATGAGAAGGTTGCCATGGAGATCGCCCATTTGGAGGAGGAGTTTCGGCGTCTGACAGAGGAGAACCGCACCTTGGTCACAGTCCATAAAGAGCGTGCTAAGCAGCTGGAAAGGCTCTGCGTTAACAATCGAACGAGGCAAGACTCCTCGTGACCTCGGCCAGAACCTAAGACCACCAGACTCTAAGCTGACACTAGGGCCAGGAACCAGGAACAAATACTCAGCTAGTGCTCGTTTTACGCAGCCACAGTCTGTGAATCAGCTAATTACACAGAAAGCTGTGGTTTCTATTCATGTCTGAGTCATTTGCTTGAACCACATACATGCAGTTATCAAGTTGTTTTAGTGATTCCACCAAGCTATTACACACTGCCAGTTAACTGGGTACTGCTTTGTCTCTATATGATTATGCATAACCCTCCTGGTTGCCAGTGGAAAATCTAAAAATACAATATATTCATACATAGTCAGTTGCTGTGACTCTGATATCTGTCTTAGGTCCGGTGGAGACTCAAATGTTTTATCTGAGATCTGCTGAGGGAGCCAAAGGTGGTACGATGTGGTCCAAGTATTTTATTTAAGGAGTGTTTAACCTCCTCTCCCTCTCTCCTAAACCCAGTTCATGGATGAATGTTTCACACACTGTCAGGCATCTGGAAAATATAAGTATTTGTGAGGAACAGAAATATAATGGGTGACTAAGTATTTCACAGTATATGCTGCAACACAACACTGTAAGAGTTGTACATTTTCTTTTTTTTTTCTTTTTCTTTTGAGGTAGTGTATGTAGTAGAAACAGGGAAATGTACAGCATGACGAACTGTTGGTTATTGTCCTCATACAAATAAAATGTGTTTTATTTTGACACTCGCATCAGTTCCCTATTTTCATTTCTCCAAGCCAGTGTTATGTGTGTGTTTTTTATGTCCATAGTGATTACAAAGAAAAGGGAACTAGATTGTTTTTTATGTCAAGATTAGATCATTCTGGAGTTATGAAACTGTCACCTGATTGGCTGGTTTGACTCTTGACAGGCTTCCCTGTTTCTCCAAATCATGTGATATTAGAAACAGCACTTTGTAGTTTTACACTGCTGTAGCACCTCCATTCACTGAGGCTGTCCCTTTTCTTTACAGAAAACCCATTGTCAACATTCACACCATTTGTCTGACGTTATGACTTTTCACCTCCTATCACAGCAATTTCATCAATATTTTCTTGTCCAGTAAAAGTTGCTGACACATATAATTATATTAGCTATTCAGATACTGTTTGATGCATAATAATGATAATATTTAATTATATGGGGCAGCGGTGCTCAAACAGGTGCCGCGTGGAACCACTGAAGGATGGAACACAGACAAGTGGGTGAAAAATATGAAGTGAAACTAATGTGATTTTTTTGGGGGGGTGGGGGCGGGGATAATAACCAAACAACATTTTGCTGACTGGATCTTCTTCTCTTTTTTTTTGTAAATGATTCATGGAAATTGTTGTGTGTGTGTGTGTGTGTGTGTGTGTGTGTGTGTGTGTGTGTGTGTGTGTGTGTGTGTGTGTGTGTGTGTGAATTGGGCACTGAAGAAAAAAACTGAAGAAGCCCTCCTCTATGACATATCACAATAAGGGTGCAGAGTATTTTACACCAAACATAAAGCCTACCATAAACTAGTAAAAGGTATATTTAAAATCATTCATAAAAACACCCAACAGGAGTGGAGTGTAAAACACAAGGCGTGTGGTGATGCTTAAAATAGAGCCATGTAACTTCAATAATGAAAATAAAATGCAATGCAATAGGCACAGCTGTGACAACTGTTCAGTTCCTGTACCCCTGTCAGCAAAGGTTTTCTGTGCCTCTCTCTGGTACAGACGCATGCAAAGAAGATTTGCACTGAGCTCACACAAACACTTGGTGCTTTTAAAAACTGCAGCATATGAAGCAACACGGACCTGCTGGGAAACAATAACCGTCAGATTAGTCCCTCCTCCTCTTTTTTTTCCACCAAGAGGTGTTTGTCTTTATGCTTTGTTTTTTCTACAACAACCGCGTCTCATAATTCACTGCGTATGCAAATGGTTGAGTAACTCCAGGTAACCTTCAAGCCAAAGATACACACGGAAAACAATATCCTGTTTAAGCACGAGCTTCGCTTCCCAGCCTGCCCCTTAATCTGTGAATTGTCCGCTCAAGGTACGTGTATAAAAGGATTTTCTGGGGAAACAAAACTGTTGGTTTACCAAACAGATCTGAGGGTGGGATTTGGTAAGGACGGGAAAACTGCTTGCTCATCCTTTATCAGCAAGAGTGCATGAGTCAGCGCCGCTCTGATACACCCAGGGTTGTTACAACACACATAGGCAAGCACACAGACGCACACTCCCTCTATGCCTCTCCCCCCTCCTCCTCCTCCTCCTCTCTCTCTCTCTCTCTCTTTCCCTCTCTCTCTCACACACACACACACAGGCCATATGACTGAGTCAAGCTTAGTTTTTCGTTTGTAGCCGACTTGCGATAAGGATTTATGGGAAACATAGTCCGGTTAGACAACATTCCATGTAGAAAAAACATGTGTGTTAAGCTTGCTGGGACTTAGTTACACACCCTAGCCAGCGCGGAAATCTTCTCCAGAGTAAGACTAAGGTAGGCATGCTTTCGTTCCTTTGTTTGTTGTTGTGTTGTATTTTATGAAGTAACATTAAAAGTATATCATGTTGTTGTGACAGAAGGGAACTGGTGAACTCTGACGGAGAGACTCTGTGTGTTTGCTGTACAAACAGATATCTATCGGTGGCCATGTCTGCCCCACGGTCGTCTGTGTTTACATTCGAGTCCACCGCTCATTCCACCCATGTGCTGAGCTCCCTCGACGAACAGCGGCGGCGGGACGTGTTGTGCGATGTCACGGTGGTGGTGGAGGGCCAGAGTTTCAGAGCCCACCGCTCGGTGCTCGCTTCCTGTAGCGAGTACTTCGCGCAGAGGATCTCCTCATTCACACAACATGGGGCGGTCGTCACTCTTCCCCAAGAGGTGAGAAATCACGTCGTGACGCCACAGAGGTCGGAATTATTACACATGCACAAGCTCACGATAACAAAATGTTTTCTGGAAGTGAAGCGAGAAAGGCGCTTGTGAGGCTCGTTTCCTCACAGGTAGTCGCAGAGTTGGGAATTTGTTTGTTTGTTGTTGTTTTTTTAAAATAATAAATGAGACCGACTGTTGTTTTAAAACGCACGGAAGCGCCAACATATAATCTCCGTCGTCAGTGGACAAATCCATATAGGAAAGATCAGGTCAAACCAGTTAGTGGCTAAATTTTGGTTAAAAAGTCAGACTTAGAGTACTTTTTTTATTCAAGTAAAACCTGCTTTCATAGTCATCATATTAACAGTTTTCTTTTTAAATGTAGTTTTCACAGATGCATTTTGGCCTTTCCTATTTAAAACCACAGCAGCTCAATTTTCATTCACATGTACTTCTTTCTAAGTTAATCCCTTTTATTTCTCGAAACTTCTTTAGTTGGCATAAATCAATCTATTTTCACATGTGGACCTACAGTACTTTTCCCTTCATCGTCTACTCTTACAGGAAGTACAGAATTAGGCAGAACATGCTTTTTTTAAAAGAAAATGTATTTGTCCTCTTTTACAGGTGACAGTCGCTGGCTTTGAACCCTTGTTGAAGTTTGCCTACACGTCCAAACTACTCTTTGGAAAAGAGAACGTCCTAGAAATCCGAAACTCGGCGGTCATTCTTGGCTTCAAAGACCTAGATGAGGGATGCTTTGAGTTTCTGCTCCCTAAGTTCCTCTCCACCACCACCAAAGGCCCTCCTCCATTCAAGAGAAAGACCTGTTGTAAAGAGAAGAGCAAGCGGCCGCCTTCAGAGGAAAACAGCAACACAGACTCTGACAGCGTATTGTTGGATGAAAAAGAAGTACAACCAGTTGCTGAGTCATCATGCCAGCGGGAAGTGGTTCAGGACTGTAACAAATCAGTGAACAACAAAGTGGGAAGTCAGAAGAGCACAGACACAAGTGCACTAGTAGCTGAGGGAACAAATGACAGTTTTATGCAGTGTCCAAAGTATCGCAAGTTCCAGCTAGCTTGTGGGAAGGACGCTTCTGTCACAGAGAAGAGCCTGGTCAAAACAGCAGGGGTCAGGAATGACTGTGTCATCTCTGACTTGCCGTGTTCCAGCAGTGCAAACAGTAAGAATGAAACCAAGGCTGAAATCTCTGGAAATTCAGTCTTAAGTGGCTACAGACAGAATAAAGGAGGGACTGATGAGCCATGGAAAATTCAAATGAATGATGGGAAGACAGAGAACTGCTTGGGCAGAGCGACAGCTCTTATGGTTAAGAAGGACACACATGAAGGAGGGGGCAAATGGAGTGAGAAAGTACGAGAGAATGATATTGAAATGGACGAAGGACTAGAGGGTGCAAGTGCAATCGCCTCCTTGGAAATATCCAGTGTCCAGTCAGACTCCTCAGAGTCAAGCGCAGTGCTGACTGAGAGGTCATCAGGGTTAATGCTGCACCATGGCCCTCAAAGGGCCTTGAATGAGGGTCCTGTAATCTGTAGACCACTGAGGCAGGAAAGGTTTTGTATGGACATTGAAGAAGTAATAAGCCCTATTGTACGATGGCCAATCTCCAGTCAAAACAAGGCAGAGGATAAGATAGAGGGAGAGGGGAAGAGGGTAGATAATGCCTTTCAAGAAGCAAGAAAAGAAGGAAGCAAAAATGGAAGAGTAGCCTTGCCTGTAAATAATATCACTGCGGAGAAGGAAATGGCTGAGAGCCTGGCACGGCAGCTGGGATCTGATATAGACCACTCTCAGCTCAACTTTCATGACCCCGAGGGCAGATGTCCCACCAATATAGGGGCCCGATGCCCGCAGAGCACATCTTTAGAGTGGCCGAAGCATAACACCCCCAAAACAAGCTGTCCCCTTTTCCAGGATCTGGACCAAAGGAAATATTCATGGAAAGGAGAAGGGCTGTCTGAGTGTGAGGGGGCATCTCAGTCAGGTGTGTCTTCCTTTAACTCGGGGGAGGATGGCGACTCGGAGACAGAAACAGAAGGAGACAGCGAGTCCTCTGCAATAGAGAGGGCCAGGCAGGTGAGAAGTTAAAATGAATCTCTTCTCTTCTCCTCTGTCCGGCCCTGCTTAGCCACGACACCTTCTTCTGTAGTTCACGTTGTTCAGAAACTGCAGTGCCTTGAGAAGCATCACCACCGTGCCTGTGGGTGACTTCACTGTGCTTGTTACAGATATCAGTTTTTGGCACATTTTATCATATTCAAATTTGCTTTCAGGCAACAGAAAGGAGAGTTGTTGTGGAGGCTGGTTAAAAATTCACCCAGCTGCGTGTGCGTTGGGACCGTGTGTATGCGTCCCACCAGCTGGTTCAGAGTCCAGTTTAGCTTACATTCACAGCTCAGCCTGTTGAGTTAGTAATAAGTGTGAGTCAAACAACAAGTCTGAAGAAGCTCTCAAGTCCAAGCTGACCACTTGGATTGGACAAATAAGGCAGTGAGTGTGCAGATGAAGCTAAGGTCATTTCAGAGGAAAAGCTTTTATTTATAGTAGATAAAACAGTACATGGCTGATACTGTTCCAATATTTCCTGTCCCAGTTTAGCAGCAGCAGGTTTTTAGAGTTAACAATTAACACCTTGGTAAAAATGTAACTTTTTTTTCCGTTTACACCACTAACAGAAAGTCCCACAAGGGACTTTGAATAAAAACAAAGTAAATAAATTAAATTAAATTAAATTTGATAAATTAAAATATGCATAGCCACAAGAAATACACACTGGCCGTAATCATTTCATACCAATAGAGAAACAGTTGTGTTTATACTGTGCCATCCTGTTTCTTTGTGGGTGTTCCCATACTCACATGTTATCTAACTTCCAGCTTTCTTTGTTTATTTATCAAAGCCTTTTGTAAGACAAACAGAGACAGTCCTGTGTTGTGATGTTGTGTAAAGATTTAAAAGTATGTCATTAAGGAACACTCTTTGTCTCATTGAGAAACGATGTCATGTAACAGTTTCTTCTTCTTTTTTTCCCTGCTGGGTTTCTTCAGGTGCAGCTGCCATTCTCTGTAGACTGGATAGTGGAGCTGAGCCGAAACGACTTCCAGCAGCTGCTAAAGCAACATGCCTTTACGCGTGAACAGCTGGACTTTGTCCATGATATGAGACGACGCAGCAAAAACCGCCTCGCAGCTCAGCGATGCCGCAAGAGAAAACTGGACTGCATATATAATCTGCAGTGTGAAATCAACAAGCTGGTAAGTATGTTTTGTTTTTTGTGTTTTTTAATCAGTAAATTTATCCAAAAGATGCTCTCGGTCGTGCTAATCGGATTGTGTGTTTTGTGTATGTGTATCACAGAAGACAGAGAGGGAGAAACTGATGCTGGAGAAGAGCCAGTTGAGCCAGCTAAAGTTGAAAACGTGTCACAGTGTTTCTGCTTTATGCCAGAGGGTCTGCAGTGAAGCAAATCTACAGCCAGAGCAGCTGCAGGTGTTAGCCAAGTACACCTCCCCAGACTGCCCTCTGTCCTCTTTCTGTCCTCACACAGACACTCTTCTCTCACAGCATGGGTTGCCACTCCAGCCATAGGTGTCCACTGTGGGTTTTTCTGTGGGTGTTGAACAGTATATGACAAATGAGGAAGCTCCAGCAGGGACACAGTCACTGGACAACATTGACTTTAGATACAGAACAAGCACACTGATGTGTGTCAGGGTGTCAGAGGACTGCGGCTCCTGAGGTTTTTTTTTTTATTTCAAACTGATTTTGAAGCCTTACTGTAACCCTTCTCATACATTATCTGAGGGCCTTTACTGTGTATTGTGGCCTGTGTGCAAGCTCCAGTATGAAGCAATGGCTTTGCCAAGTACGATTTTAATTGTAATCGAAAAATTAATTAGCAAATAGAGGACCACGATCAACTGCATTTTTATTAACTACCCTTTGATTTCCAAATGTATATCGAGTGGGCGGGAATGTGTTCCTTGTGTTTAAAATCATTTAGATTGTCCACCGGTTAGAAGTCCTTCGATGGTGTGCTGTAGCAGATGGGTTTTTTTAACACTGTAAATAGCTTACTATAGTTGAATGTCTGGGGAAGCAAAGCAACACAGTCAGGGAGACATTTATAGTTTTAACTGTAACCGAATGGGGACATACATTTATAACATGCCTCACTGCCTGACTACCTCAGGATGATGTGTACATACTTTACAACACAGGTCTCAGGTGTGAACAAGACTATTTGGCCAAAATTACCTCTTGCAGAGGGTGTTGGTTCAACCCTCTTACTCAGAGTTAAACACACATCAGCATTTTGCACCGAAACCACGCAACTCAACCAACAAAACAAAAAGGACTTGACATAGTGTGGCATGTTTACCTTTTGTCTGGCTCTCAGTTTTCTGGCTGTCATTGTGGTTTTATATCATCCGCATTCCACAATGACACAGCTCTTTTAAACTGCAAACGCCTCTCACAGTTTTACTGTAACTCAGTGAAACACACCTCAGGAATTTTAGCTGAGTCTTTAGCTCCACTGTGTGAACAAAGCACGCCCGTCTGAAGAAAGGGTGGAATTAAAATAATTGAACCAGCCTCCATGTTTGTCTAACCTTTCATTAAATGGAAATATTGGAAGTTATCCAGAGCCGATAAAGTTATCTTTATCGTTCGTATCTAAATTAATGGAAAAGATCAATAAGCACGCAATAAATGACGCGGACGATAGATTCATAGGTTGTCTTTTAGACTTTATTCTAGCAACTGCACTTTTTTTTCTCTATTCAGCATTCCGTTTATTAATCTGCTTTCTGTAGTGTTTAGCATTTGTTGCTTTGCAGCTACTCTTCTGGTTTTTCTGTTCACTATTTGCTGTTATTATATGTTTGCATTTATGAAATTGTTGTCACTCATAATAATCACCTGAGCGTAGCTGGACTTGAACTGATTAGTGTAAAATTTGATTTGAACAATAGTGTAAATCAGATATGCTGAGTAACCACACTGTGTTTTCGATGACTGTAAGCTTTGAGGGACAATGACAAAACAATCTTTTGCTTTCTCTTTCAAGCTGACTGCACACTGCACAAGAAATGCGTGATAACTTAGGTGCGTATTGCCCTCTAGTGGCAGTATGTGTGTTTATGCAATCATTCCACTAAGTACAGACGAGTAGTTTGTACTACATTGAGCTCTTCTAGTGATTGTGTGTGTGTTTTTTAAACCATGTTCCAAAAGTACTGTTTCTTTCTATGAACGTTTGCAAATGCGTTCCCGATTTTTTTTATTTTTAGACCATATGTAAAAACAAAACAAAAACCCCCCAATATTAAACTGAATAAAGAAGCATAAAGTTTCCCAAACAGTAAAATATGTTTCTTTGTCCTTCACTTTTAATCCCAAAAAACATCAGTAACGTTAATGAGATGTAATATTTCTTAGCATGTATGACAGATAGCTGAGCTTACATGGTCTTAAGAGGACTCATCCTTCAAATTGGGCAGACATATAAATGATTTATTACTACACTACATTGTTAATATTACTCCCTTTAAATTTGTAGACACTCTCTACCACTTTGTCTCACCTCTGTGCTTTTTAATCTCCTGCCTGATCTTCCTTTGTTTTCACCTCTTTCATCACTGCCTGTCATCTCTTAGTTTTCTTTTATGTGAGCAAACACAGCACCGCGTGCGCTGGATGACTACAACACTACACCAAGGTTTTTTAATTGCAGTGATATCAGTCATTCTCACAGCTTACTTGGGGTGAAAGAATGTATGAAATTGGGTGCAAAAGGTCAAGTGGGTTAATTTGGCCAAATTGATTGGGTGGGAACCGACAAACGATAAATTCCAAGGGCTTAAAGATGAGGAAATCACCTTAAAGCAGGTGGTCCTAAGCCTGGGAAAGATTTGCTGGTATTCACAAAATGTGATTAAGTTCAAAATCCAGTCATTCTCAAGTGGCTGCACTTGTCTTTCTTTCTCTTTGTCTGCAGAAATTGGACAGCTTGGAAATGCGCTGAATGAGTCATATTTGTATACGACCCCAGTTTATGGCAAGTAAAGTTTAGGATTTGTATAAAAATACAAATGTAATTCATATGAACTGTTTCACTTCTCGGTCACTAACCGGTATCTGTGAGTCTTGAAGTAAAAGCAGCTGCAATGTCCCTAACGTTACAAGAGGTGGCTCCACATGAACAATTTTTGGCAGTGACCACAGGGAGAAAGGCACCGTCAGATCATGAGACCAAGTCATTTTTATGATCTCCATACTCGTAACTGATTTATCAAACTTGTCACATGAGATTAATTAAGGTAGCTGATTTTGTGCTAATAAAGTACAGAGTGATCCGTTTTAATCAGTGTGAAATGTTTAAATGTTTTTTTTAAAGCAGTGGTGATGACAACTTCGGCATGTCTGTTGGTTTACCTGCACTGACTCCTTGGTAACCTTTTGTTGCTGTAACATTTAAGTGTCTCTTCGATCTTCTCTTACTACCAGCTTCTCTCTCTTCCTGTCTCACAGAGAATATATGGACATTTTCTGTAGGTGGATCTTTGGCAGAGCCCGAGAGCCACACAGTGTGCCTTAATGTGTTCATGATTCCAAATTCCAGAAATCAAGAGTTAAATCAACCCCATCTCTCATCACACAATGAGTTTAAACTTTAAGAATAAACAGAGAATGAAATAAAAATTGCCATTTGTTTTATTTTGAATGCCATATTTTATGACTAATAACCTCAAACAGCTTTTCAGTGATTCATTTACAGATTGGTGACAAATTAAAGGAAAAAACAAACCCCGACCTGTTTACAGTCGAGGGCTGTTTTGCTATTTGCGGATATTTTTCTGGTTTGATTTGGGATCTTAACCATCCAAAGTGACAGAAATGCCATGCTGTGTTTCTATCCTGCCCCCTGACAGTACAAGAAGGGTCAAATGAATGGTATAAATATGAAAATTATGATTTAGATGTTACAGCCTTCCAGAGTTAGACAATCCTCTTCACCATCACCATCAGAACATCAATTGGAGAACATACGATTTTTCAGGACACCTGCACAAAGTAGTTTCCTAAATAAAGAATTGTGTTGCTGAAGGTTTCATAGAGAAAAAAATACAATATAAAAATTTCATGTGTTTTGGACTTCCCCACAACTCCAGCAACACTGGTCTCAGCTAAAGATAGCTACAGGAAGAATATTTAAGATAACAGTCCCCTTTTCTTTTGAGATCTTATATTTACGTTTAAGAGCAGATACACTGGATGAGTTTGAAAACAAATATCTGTACAAAATTTAATTGACTCCGACAAGAAAATGGTGAAAAACTCTCCTTCACTTGAAGACTGGATTACTGTAGTTCACGACATTTACATGATTGAGAAGCTGACATTTATTTTAAGACAGGAAGAGGAACAGTGTTTAAGTCTTGGGGATCCTGGATTGACGATGTATTATCATTTAGAGCAGTTACTTCCGCTCTCTACTTGCTAACCTCCTCAAAGTTATGTTAATATTACCTTATTTACTTACTTTCTTCATTGGTGTTGGGTTTACATGTATTACCAAAAAAATTATAATGTGAAAGCTGTTTTGGTGTGATCAAGCATGTACATCCCTGGTTCCAAATAAAAATGTAAATAACAACAACAACAAAAAGATCAAATAGGTGTTTATCCTTTGGAAAAATACATTTCCATCCCTAGATTGCTGCTCCGCAGATTTATAGACAAAAGACAACTGAACCTCTTCTGGCTGGAAGCACATGGTAGCCCAGTGACTTTCTTTATCCTATTTTGTCCTTTGTCACTTTTCTGGAAATCCTGTTTCGTCAACGTACAACTTGATGGTTTTCAGATGACTGAGCTCTAAAATGCTTTGAGGCTTTCTTGGTAAGGATGCCTTAACATGCCACAAGCAGATGACCTAATCTTCTAAACCCTCGGGCAGAGATTAATCAACAATCATGTGGCTTCCTTATGAGAATCTTAGAGTCCTGATTCAGCCTTACACACACATACACACACACACACACACACACACACACACACACACACACACACACACACACACACACACACACACACACACACACACACAAACTCAGTGTCTAATTTTTATTAAACTAATAAAAGTTAGACACTGATTTTCTGTTCACTGTCTTACAGTGGTCCTCAGTGTGATCAGAAAATAAATGTTTGTTCCAGGTTAAAGTGGATGAATAAAGTCCTTGTTTTATGAAGTTTTATGAAAGTGTTAGAAAAACAGATAACATGGTTTATACGTGTTAACTGATTTCACAGCTTTAAAATAAATACACAAGTACAATCTGCACACAGCATAACAACTAAAGAAGTGATGTTTTGAAGCCTTTCTTTGCTTCTCAAACACACCATACAATGACTTCTCACAGCACATTTTCCTGTGCCTGTAAAGTGTAACGCTGCCATTCTGATATCATATGAGAGACGCATGATGTCAGACGCTCTCATGATGAGCTAAAAAATGGGACATTTTTCTGTGGAGAGGCCATTGTTTAAATCCACCCTTGTGCATGCTGTAAATAACCAATAAAAACTTACACTACCACATGACACCGCCATATAAACCTCAGTCAGCTATGGAAGCAGCCTCCCATAGTACATTTACAGAAATGCCAACAGACCAAACAATTAATTTAATCCAGATTAGTGGGCTGATCCAGATCAGGATATGAGAGCTAACTTAAATTTATATCAGGTCAAATCCTGTCTTAATTCACAGAAGAAGAAGAAAAAGAATGGCATGAATTTAGAGGATAATACTAGCAAGTAGTACAAAGGAGCAGGCTCAATGCAAGGCAACTGGACAATCAGGTTAAGTACTAAATCCCACGGTATGTAGAAGATGCTGTGTACAGTATCTGCATAATGTACCTAATGTATAAAATGTAAATCAAAGAATAGAAGAAAGCAAAAGGAAAAAAAGCAGAACACATACAAAAGAAAAACTTCAAATAGCTAAGAGAGTAAAAAACACAGTGAAACAGTAAAAAGAAGAGGAGAACAGGAACAAGGATGCAGAGATTACAGAAATCTGCCTATATGGGTATGAGCGTTGATGTGTGCCTGCAAACAGAGAGAGACAGCTTCACAAAGATGTTGGAGGATACTCCAAAAAGACTCCAGTTACCATGGATACAAGGGGTTAGGTTCTGATGAAGAAAAATTACATACACAGACACTTAATAATCACTTCTGATAAAAGTGTGACTCAGGAGGTAGCGTGGGCCAAACTAACACTGTGAAGTTTTGGTAATCGAAAACTGATGGTTTGATCCACGGCTCCAGCTGAAATTAACTGAACTGTCCTTGTGAGTAAGATGCTCTGTGAGTGTAGCTTGTAGTGTAAGGCACTATGAGAGATCAATAACAAAGCAGTCCATTTACCATTTAGATGTTATAAGCCTAAAACCCAGTGTTTAGCAGTATGACAACCACTCCCCTGCTATTGACAAAGACATATGTCTGGGAAATCTTTGACCATGTAAACTTGAATTGCTCCAGCACGTCTGTTCCATGGCCATAAAAGTCTGCTTACACCAAGCAGGCTCCAGGATGTTTGTGTGCCTAAAATATTTCACTCCACTTATTTTCAGTTTCTTGCCACAACCAAACTGTTACTACAGATATAACCAACAAATTAAAGTTCGTTAGTTGTGTGACAGATTTGAAGCAGTTTATCTTGGTACATTACCCAGTGTTAAATACTCAAAGTTAATTATATAAACAACCTATTTGATTTTTTTTTTTTTTTAAAAGTGAAAATTTCACATCATTAGAAAATAGCAAAAAAATAAATAAATAAATGGGATCCTCTGAAAGAGGTCAGTACTGTTTTCTTTGGCTAGTGCAGAATAAAATTAAAGATGTGTATTTGCATTGAGTCCTTTGGGTGTGTTGCATCAAGCGTATCGGGAGAACTTTCATACCATTCATGAGGTGAAGATGTTGCCAGTCTTTTTAAAAGCGAGTTGTTGTTGTAAGAGTAAAAATTTAATTAGGTTAAAAAAAAAAAAATAGGCAGAGATGACCAGAGATTTGTGTCTATGCTCTCTGGCTCAACACACCACATCGTGACGAAAAGCACAGACAGCAGTGTTATTTCATTATTCCGGCAAAAACTTCACACTCGCAGCATGGCACGTTACACAAAAAGTGTTAAATAAATGAGCAACTTCAAGTGACTTCAGTCTGCAAGCTTTGGTTTGCTCCTCAAATCGCAACAAACTAAAATGTTCAACTCTAGTTTGGACCAAGGAGCCTAAACTGTTCCAATTGTTTCATAGTACACACCACCACTGCTCCCCTTTCCTTGTAAGATTCAGATGGCTTTGCCTCTTAGTCCTGCTGTGCATCCATTGTTTTTCAGTTCTCACACTGATCTGTCTTTTCATTATTTCAAGCAGCCAGAGCAGCTCATCTGCCTGTTGGAGTTGAGCTGCGGCGAGATGGTGTCGGGTACCACAGTTTTCAGGATGTCATTTTCTGTGGCCATGATGTGCTTGACTAGGAAGTTCGCAGCTTCACTGATGTTGAGATTGTCCTATATGAGAGAGAAGAACTCATTAAAACAATGTCCCAGTTTTACTAACCTTGTGTCAGAACACTAACAGAGCATTAGAAGCATTTACATGATCCCACCTTTATAAATGTGACCATTTATAAAGGTGGTCACATTTATTCCATTTTGTGGTCACATTTTTACCATCACAGAAACACCATCATGTATGTACGTCTTTAAATAAATGCAGTAAACGTTCTTCTGGCTGCTCCACATAAGGGGTGGGTACATCTGTTTGTATAGTCTACCTCTGACACTTCTGGGCAAATCTGCACCTTATAAACTTTGACCTTTCAGAATGTCGAGTCTTGATGCCACAAGCAGCTCCAACACGTCAGTGTCAACAGCAGATGTGTAAGTGAATGCAATATTAGCAGAATTCAATGCAGCAGCATAAAAGTAAAACAATTTTACGGCGTTCTTCTGGAAATGTCGACAAACACACCGAGTACTGAGCGTGAACATTTTATTTAAACCTAGTAATTTAAATGGTCAAGATCGCAGAACACCAAATGCATGTATATCATAACTACAGCAAATTATATGGTGCCTAAAACACAAATTATCCAGCACATTAAGAAGGTAGAAAATATATATGTTATCAAACTGAGGTTTTATAATGCCCACTCAAGAACAGAACTGAAAACAGTGGGGTTTTGATTGGAAGCAGAACTCCCTGTAGGATGTGGGAGTTTTTGAACACCAGACAGTTAACAATAACTTATGGAATTTCTTCTAACCCTGCACTGTAAATGTATCTAATGAGCATATAAAAGCCCAGTTAGCTCTATGGAGATGATCGTTTCTGACTAAAGTGACCGGAGTGTGACTCCGAGATGGCTGGAATTCTTTCAATCCTAAACAGTGCTTATATTTTGAGAAGTATCCCTAGATGCACTCTTGCTCGGGGTTGTATGTGTTTCTTAAATGGTTGCTCTGGGAAGCAACTGATTACCTTAGTTTGGCTTCTCTTCTGACACTCAGGAACAAAGCTAAAAAAAAAGCTCTGTTTCAGTCAGATGAGACTATTTTAAAATGACTGATTGATTAAAGCAGCACAATATAGTCAGCATTTGGCATCTAGGCTCTTGGCTCATTATTCCCTGCTAATATATTATATGTAAAATTAGGGAGAGATGAGTCAATATCCCCCAGGGCTTACAGTTGGGTGCTATGGTGCTGGTGGAGAAGGATGCAGGGAAGCTGTGGCTACATGTTGGTGGTAGAGATGGGAACTATAACAGCTTAAAAAGACTTCCAATAGGAAGGGTGTGTTTGTAATATGATGCTAGGAAAATGAGGTATGTTCTGTGTTTGTTTAAGAATCCGTTTCCTTCCATACTTCGGAAAAGACTAGCAAACTGTAGCAAACTTATTATAACTGTACTTTGGTCGCACCTTGGCAGAAGTCTCAAACCAACCGACAAAGCCGTGGTCCTTGCAAAACTGGTCCATTTTAATGCCATTGTTGGTCAGCTCCCTGCCCTGGTCACACTTGTTGGCCAGCAGCACGGTGGCGATGCTCTTTCCATTAGCCAGCATTAATTTAGAATCCAGATCTTCTTTCCACTTAACGACAGCCTCAAAGGTTGTTGGCCGTGTCACGTCGAACACTATGAAGGCCCCCATGGCTTCACGGTAGTACACTCGTGTCATGTTCCCAAAACGCTCCTGACCTGTGATTCACAAACACAGACAAACACGGAGATTCATTCATTCGTAAGACAGCGTTGTTGTTGCCAGCATCAGATCCAATGACAGATTTTCATTGTTCTTCCTGCATGTTTGCAGCAAAACAACTAATACAGCTGACTGCAGTGTGCAGTGCCTGCATTCCCATGAAACCGCACATTCCTGTAGTCTTACCATCATGTCGCACATAAATATAGGGCCAATGTGACTGCTTGATTTGCTTAATTTAGACATGCAATTTGCAAGTAGGCTAAAACAGCATTTATCCCTGTACGCATATGAAAAGTCTATATGGAAGATGTATGCACGTGGATGTACGTGGGTTCATCCTGAGCTTGTGCAAGAAATGAAAATTAGAGGAGCAGGTTAGCTGTCAACAACACATTCCCTCAGAGATGCGTGATGCTGTCTAATTTGACTCGTTGGTCCGGAACAGAGCGCGTAGGTGTGTGCATCCTGCTTGCTGTGCAGGAAATGTCCTCTCAGCAGAAAAGTTAATACTAATGGATGGATGAGAGGCCACTTCTGGCTTTAATAAAAGCTCTCTGAGAAAGACAAAGTGTTGCCATTTGCCATCATGAGTAAGGGGAAATTGATAGCTTCCTCCTTTCGTGCAAGGCTGTATATAAATAATTGTCATTGTGTAAGAGAAGTCACAGACAGACATGTGTCACATTTGTCACTTGATAAACTGTCATCCAGTAAGCCTACGGTGCTTTTGCATGACTTCCAATCAAAGCATATGAAATGTATTCCCCACATGATGAAAAGAGGATTAAGGTTTCACTCTTCAGTGCCTATCTGCCCATCTGGATTAATTCAACCAGGTAGACAAACTAAATCAGATGTGACTTACTATATTTACTTGACCCTGACATAATCATTTAATTTAATGAAGCAAAATTAAACCCATAAGGCATGTACCTCTGTGTGTGTCTCACTTTGCTAGTTGTGACTGAGTAAGGTGGTTTTGTTTTTTATTAGGGCTACAAAACACTCCTGTAACTCCTTTAAATCTCCCTCACATGGCTCTAATCACATGATGCAACATCATACCTTAAATGAATGACTGAACAACAGTGTGCTGGTCTTGTCTAAGCAATGTGTGTGTGTCAGAGAGAGAGAAAGAGAGAGAACGTGGGTTGTGTCAGATACCAGCTCTCCACAGTGACAGTGCATCTCTATGTTGTGAACGTTTCATAAATATAGAAGAGTCATGCCTCGTTGTCACTTAGAAGATACGTGTTATCTACCCAAAGGATCTTTTTTTCAGGAACTAAGCAGCACTGCTACAAATTTTCTGAATTTTTCCTCCTCCACTAGTTCTTTTACATTTCATATTTTAAAATACCAAAAGGAGGAAAAATGGTGTAAACGGCGTACAATACAGATCCCTTACACCCGCCAAAAACTTTTGTGGAGGAAAAGCAAGTTGCCAGTTTATTTGGCCTGCTGTCACACCTAAAGACAGATACAACACGTAACACACACTCAGCTTCTTCACTGCCCTACCTGCAATGTCCCACAGCTGGAGCCGCACCGTCTCTGAATCCCAGTTTAACACTTTCAGGGCGAAGTCAACTCCGATCGTAGCCCGGTAATTAGTCGAGTAGGTGTGGTGGACGTAGCGCCTGATGATGGAAGTCTTCCCGACCCCCAGGTCTCCGATGACCAGCACCTTATACAGGTGCTCTTTCCGGAGACTCTGCATACCATTGGAGTGTGAAGGATAGTTGGTCATTCCACCTGTCAGAGCTCAGCAGCGGTAGCAGTTTTCAGTAACTTTGACCTGCCTCGAGTGCGTTCCCCTGGTCTCCTGCGTGTCTTTCTCCGCCCTCCCTGTGGGGGGAGTGTGTGATTGCTGTGGGGCTGTGTTTGGGAACTTGTGACCTCGCCTCGCCACTCTGAGGAGACGTCAGTGAAGTAACAAGACTGTTGTACTGCCCCTTTATACAACGGGTTAACCGTTTACGTGCTTGCATCACAAGTTCGTCTGACTGTTAAATATTAACGAAACTATAAGCACTAACTTAACAAGAGCAATACCCGAATCTCGCTCTTAAAGAAAACAAAAATTACACAACAGACACTGGTGCCGTTTTGTATTGCGGTAGGGTAACTGAGGATAACTTTTAATTGAGAACATCACGGTGTTCTAAACATGGACCAGCCAAGCAGCAGAGGTGGATAAGTGAGTCTGTATCAAAAATACTCTTAGTGATTAGTTTTAGCCAGTTAACAGAAACAGATTTATTCTGTAACTTCAAATTTGAACCACATTTTGAATTGGATATTCATCCGTTTGGGCAGTTGCTATCTGTTCTCTGGGGGAATAAAACAAACAAAAACAAGTGCTGGCATATACGTACTTAGGTTGGTTGCAGAAGTATACAATGGATGCAATAATATTAAATGCTTTAATAGGATCCACATGGATGCATATGCAGTGAGTGAGACTGTGATTCTACTGTACATATGTTCCTGCAAACCCAGCCCTCATGCCTTCAAGCCACATTATGTTATTGTGGGAATATAAAATAGTCTGGAGGAGTGTGAGAATCATCAAATGCCTGTGCGTGAGCTCAGCCAAGAAATATGTGTTTGCATTTTTATAGCAGTATGCATAGGAGGCTCAAAATAAATAAATAAAAAAAATATGTTGCACAGCCTTTTAAGAGTTTTCACATACTGAACAAACGCAGAGCTTTATGTTGCTTCAAAATATTACAATGACAAAACTTTTATTTAACTTTACAAGTGTATAGCTTTAATTTCCCTTTGTATTGCTGTTTGACCCCTTTGCAGAGTACAGCTGCAGCCTGCATAGCCTAGACAAACCATGATACTATTTAGCTTTCTGTCTAGCCATAAAACAAAATACAGAGAAGGTTAAATTCTTTAAAAAAAAACAAAAAAACAACATCCATCATATTCCTGGTTTTTGATCATTTATTGCTCACACATGTATTTACAAAAATGGCACAAACATCAGACCTAAAATACTATGGCTAAAATAGTTGTAAAGCTAATTGCTTGTTTGTCCAAAAGCCTCTTGTAGCCTTTGTTTTCTCAGAAGAGATAATTATAGAATAAATAATTTTAAAGTGTTTTTGTGGATATTTTGTTGACTCCATTATGACTCCGTATGGGGTATTTTCACATACTACTCTAAAGAGGTATGTGCCACTCTGCCTAGACATCTTGCCCCACATATAAAATTTTTCAGTTCCACCACTGACCTGTGGCAATGGCACTGAAAACACCTGAATTCTAAGATTAAGTGATGTGACCCAATAATTTTGTCCACGTAATGTTTCTATATGAAGAATTTATATGTTGCAGAAATGTAGCATTTGTGGTTTATTGGTCTGTAAAACTTATTATAATTAAAATAAAAAAACGAACAATTGTGGAAATTGGATCAGAGCATATACAGGATTATTTACTCAGGTTTTATGTACTTGTATTTTCTTTAATTGTTTGGTTTATAGCTCAAGGTACTGAGAAATATTAAAATTAAAAGGTAATTGAAATCATCAACAGCTACAACTGCAAAGCTATATACACAAAAATAAATCAACAATTGCCACCTCATTCAAAAAAAATCCTGAAAATGCCTTTAGACAGAGATACATTTGCAAAACTTCTGGTTTGTACTGGTTTCTAATTAGTAACAAGAGAAGACATGGCTTAAACCCCATCCCTACTATTACTTCACTTTTCAGCTAATGAACTGACATATTTCATATTTGAATCTGTGTCAAAGACGGGGAAAGGCTCTGTTGTAGTCTTGCAGCTGTATACTTGACTAAAGGTGGAGGGAGATTGAAAGGAGGTGGTAGATCCATCCTAGAAAGAGTCAGAGCACAAATATTGACTTGTGGCATTGATAGACAGCTACTTGAATTTATAAAGCATGTACAGGTATTGTATGCACATCTATTGGCTATTTTGACAGATATCACTATTTTTTATGTCTTTCACAGAAAGACCCAATCTAAGCAGGCATAGGACATTTAAATGAATAGATAGTAAAACTTTTACCTGTTTTGATTTGAGGCTTTGATTTTATAGTTTAAATGTCATTTATGATGACACAAAGAGGCAAACAGCAGCAACAAACTGAAGACGCTCACCTGTCTTCAAACTTGTGGTTGCACTGTCACCACAAACTCTTTGCGCACACGTTTGCTTTCTGTGTTGACAGTCAGTGTATAAACCCCTGCATCAGCATCAGTCACCCACCAGAGCTCCAGAGATTCAGTCTCTGACAACAGTTCATCATTCTGGGGCAAAGCATGATTATGTACAGTGGGGCAAAAAAGTATTTAGTCAGCCACCGATTGTGCAAGTTCCCCCACTTAAAATGATGACAGAGGTCAGTAATTTGCACCAGAGGTACACTTCAACTGTGAGAGACAGAATGTGAAAAAAAAAATCCATGAATTCACATGGTAGGATTTGTAAAGAATTTATTCGTAAATCAGGGTGGAAAATAAGTATTTGGTCACCTCAAACAAGGAAAATCCCTGGCTCTCACAGACCTGTAACGTCTTCTGTAAGAAGCTTTTCTGTCCCCCACTCGTTACCTGTATGAATGGCACCTGTTTGACCTCATCATCTGTATAAAAGACACCTGTCCACAGCCTCAACCAGTCAGACTCCAAACTCCGCCATGGCCAAGACCAAAGAGCTTTCGAAGGACACCAGGAAAAGAATTGTAGACCTGCACCAGATGGGAAGAGTGAATCTACAATAGGCAAGCAGCTTGGTGTGAAAAAATCAACTGTGGGAGCAATCATCAGAAAATGGAAGACATACAAGACCACTGATAATCTCCCTCGATATGGGGCTCCACACAAGATCTCATCCCGTGGGGTCAAAATGATCATGAGAACGGTGAGCAAAGATCCCAGAACCACACGGGGGGACCTGGTGAATGACCTGCAGAGAGCTGGGACCAAAGTAACAAAGGTCACCATCAGTAACACACTACAACGGCAGGAATCAAATCCCGCAGTGCCAGACGTGTTCCGCTGCTGAAGCCAGTGCATGTCCAGGCCTGTCTGAAGTTTGCCAGAGAGCACATGGATGATACAGCAGAGGATTGGGAGAATGTCATGTGGTCAGATGAAACCAAAGTAGAACTTTTTGGTATAAACTCAACTCGTCGTGTTTGGAGGAAGAAGAATACTGAGTTGCATCCAAGAACACCATACCTACTGTGAAGCATGGGGGTGGAAACATCATGCTATGGAGGCTGTTTTTCTGCCAAGGGGACAGGACGACTGATCCGTGTTAAGGACAGAATGAATGGGGCCAAGTATCGTGAGATTTTGAGCCAAAACCTCCTTCCATCAGTGAGAACTTTGAAGATGAAACGAGGCTGGGTCTTCCAACATGACAATGATCCAAAACACACCGCCCGGGCAACAAAGGAGTGGCTCCGTAAGAAGCATTTGAAAGTCCTGGAGTGCCTAGCCAGTCTCCAGACCTCAACCCCATAGAAAATCTGTGGCGGGAGTTGAAAGTCCGTATTGCTCGGCGACAGCCCCAAAACATCACTGCTCTTGAGAAGATCTGCATGGGGGAATGGGCCAAAATACCAGCTACTGTGTGTGCAAACCTGGTAAAGACCTATAGTAAACGTTTGACCTCTGTTATTGCCAACAAAGGTTATGTTACAAAGTATTGAGTTGTATTTTTGTTATTGACCAAATACTTATTTTCCACCCTGATTTACGAATAAATTCTTTACAAATCCTACCATGTGAATTCATGGATTTTTTTTTCACATTCTGTCTCTCACAGTTGAAGTGTACCTCTGGTGCAAATTACTGACCTCTGTCATCATTTTAAGTGGGGGAACTTGCACAATCGGTGGCTGACTAAATACTTTTTTGCCCCACTGTAGCACATAAAAACCTTTTATTTTGAAACAATGTCAGAGTTAAATTCAGTTTCAAGCTTCCTTTACCTTGGTCCATGTGTACTGCGCATTTGGAAATGATGTGCAGCGAATTGCCACATTTTCTCCATTATGGACTTCAACAGTGCCATTCACATCACACGTTATTTTAATGTCATCTATTGAGGAAAGCATGAGATTAATTAGGTTTGTTGATCACACACAAAACGTAAAAATAAATAAATAATAATTTAAACCGACTGACTGATGTGAAAAGCACATTTTGTAATATGTCTTCTGCCAGTGTTGTGATTACAACATCCCTTCAGCTGAACAGAAGAGTGTATTGTGTCGTGTTTTATGAGACAAGCAATATGCAAAAGAAAACTGTGTCTTTTAGCAGAGCTCCTAGATGTGTTCTTTTTTTCTTACTTGGATTTGCTGAGCAGTAAATAGCTGCTGAGATTGGCAGAGACTGAGTGCTGTGATGCAACCTCAAGTAATGTGAAATATATACAATACAGCATTAGATAGAAAGATGTTGTGTATTTCTATTTAAATATTAAATCCAGGGTGGTCTACAAAGTCTGGTTTAGGTACTTAGATATGGCTTTGTGCGTACTAGGTTCTCTTACCTTTGACTATTAGCTGTGTTTTAACCTGTCTGGATCCAGCAGGAAAGGTGGCCATGTCACAAACATAGATGCCTTCATCTGATTTCTTCACATCAGAAAGTTTTAGATGGGAACCCAGGACATCTGTACCGTTTTTCTCAATCTGGATGGTAATATTTTGCCAGAATAGATAGATTCCATAAAATTGGCTGTACAAACCCAGCTTTGTGTTTGTATTTGTTTCCTTACTCCATTCAATACTGACAATCTTGTTATCAGTAGCACTTTTTAAAGTGCAGGGTAAGGAAACATTCTGGCCCACTACAGCTTTCATCTTTTCATAATGGAACAACTCAACACCCTGGATCCCTGTCAGACACATCAGATAGTGTTAGAAGTCAATATTGGTATCGAATACCCATCTTTGCTGATTCATCATAACACGCACGCACGCACAAAAGGATATATACAGAATATAAAGAATTACCTTGACTGATAGAAGCAAGGAGCAGAAGAGTGAGAACCAGTCTCAATACTTTTCCAGTCATTTTCAAGGTCCCGATACTCATTACGGCCAATCAGGCTGAATGTATTGTGCCTAACTGAGGAAAGACAGAAACGATACACTGCCTGTTAACTGAGGTTTAAAAACCGGGCAGCACTAGCAGGATGGCTTATCGTTACACGAAGCCACACAGAGTCATGTGTGTTTTTCTGAAGCTTTGTGGTTAAAAAAAAGTTAGTTAGTTGTGTCTTTTTGTCACAACTAACAAATTCAGAGAGCTGTTGATGTTTGATTTCAATTAAAACCACCTGTCTAACATACATTCATGCTTCCTCTCTTTTTGATCCTCTAGTAATATTACTGACTTTCTCTTTCCACTGTCATGGTTAGTATGGCCATTTGAGGGGTTTGTCACTTGAGTGTAAAAATACAGCTATGATAAACATTATTTGTATACATCAGTGTATGCTTTTCAAAATAAATATGTGGTAAATATATAAATATGCTAAAAACAGAAAGACAAAGAGTTACCCAAAATCAAGTTTAAAAAAAAAAAAAGTTTTCATAGAATCCACAAATCTCAAGCTTAAGGGAGAGAGTCATCTGGGGACTAATATTGTAAAAGTTCTGTCACCTTTAGCTCTCAGTATTGTATGACGCACAGCCAGCAGGCCCTGACCATATCAGCTCAGGGACATGCTGGGGATGTATTGATGAAAATGTTCACCGAGGTACGTTGGAGCTCGTTCATGCAGAGCTTCAAAAGTCAAGCTCTGGGTAGTTACCCAACAATGAGACTGTGGAGACTAGTGGCAGACGGGGCCGGTGTTGTGCCAAAAAGTGATTGTCCGCCAGAAAGTGATTGCCGTCCGTGGGAGCGCGCGCAGCTGCTTAAAGCTGCAGCGCCCGGATTACTTGCGTTGCCAGCTACTTCCGTGCAACTGATATAACGTGTGTGTGTGTGTGTGTGTGTGTGTGTGGGGGGGGGGGGGGGGGGGGGCAAACACATTTATGCCTTTGTTATTAGGCAAAGATATGCATTTATGGAACTTTAACGTTTCTTGTAACCGAATTATGACGCTTATCAGAAGGTTGCTTTCAGTGTGTAGCGCAGTCACGAATGACTACACGCATCACGATGGAATAATTAATGCCTACAGGTTTAGTATGTCTACTCTCGTTGTTCATATTTGTTATAAGACTGTCGAATAGTAGTTAAAACAATAAAGACCTATTGTGCCAGTATCACCATGACTCTTTCTTGTTCAGAATAACGACTGAGAACATGCCATTTTAGCGCTACCAAAAAGCGATTGTGGCCTATAACTTCTCACTGAAACAATAGTTCGGCTTCAAACTTGTTGGATATATTCCAGAAGGGTTACATGTGATATATTATATCCCAAAAACTCTCCAAGAACTGCTGAATAACTTGTACAGGAACAATAAAACTGATAATATGCAATTTCCAACCTGCCAAAAAGTGATTGTGGTCTATAACTTGTCACTGAAATACTATTTCTGCTTCAAATTTGACTAATATCATTCAGAAGGATCATATGTGACACATTATATCCCAATCAGTCTCTAAGAAATGCTGAATAACTGTTAAAGGAACATTAATACCCATAATATGCCATAATTAAACCTTTGCCTAATAACAAAGGCATAAATGTGTTTGTGTCCCCCCCCCACACCCACAGTTGCACGGAAGTAGCTGGCAACGCAAGTAATCCGGGCGCTGCAGTTTTAAGCAGCTGCGCGCGCTCCCGCGGACGGCAATCACTTTCTGGCAGACAATCACTTTTTGGCACAACACCGGCTATACGGTGGGGCAAAAGGGGGCAATGCCCTCTTAAACAAACGTCCTGCCCCCTTAAGTCAACTTTCTCAAATTGAGAAAGAAAATAATAGCTTAATAATAGATTACCCACAAACTGAATATGGACAAGATTTACTACAGTAGCTGAAAAATCCGCTTGAAAAGGCACAAATGAGATGATAGGTTTCACGTGTCGTTCGTTCTTTACCTCCGTGCACTCTTTGTAGACAGGCTACCATAGCACCCCCCCAACTAAACATCCTGCTAAACGCATCTTGCCTCCACCTTCAAGTTGAACTGAAGTTTATAAAGAACCCATGTCAAAGTATTGTGGTTAAGTTTAATCCAATTTATTAACCTACCTCTGAGATGAAGTGCAGCTGCGAAGAACGTACTTTCTCCCGTTTGACTACTGCAGGCAATGAGGTGCGTTTATTGTCTGTCTGTCAATTTGAGTTTCCATGAAACCGCGATAAACAGGTATGTTGTTGTTTTTTTATTACTATGCCAACCCTTTTTAGTTTTGTAAGTACTGGCTATATTGAGAGGTCTTATTTTATTCTTACTTCATTTTGCAAATTTATTTGAACTAGGCCATCCAATTAAGATATATTTTATGTTGTTGGTTGTAAAGATCTGGATAGAAATTTTATTTTAGTCTTCTATTTCTTTTCTTTTTCTTTTTCAAAACATTGTGAATTCTCTCTCTCTTTTATAACCTACCCTTTTTAGTTTTGTTAATATTGGCAAAAGTGTGAAGTGTTATTGTTGGTTTTGAATATATTTGATATAGGCTATCCAATTGAGGTAAATGTCTTTTTTTTAGTTGTTAGAATCTGATGAGCAATATTTTATTTTATTTTTTGGGTTTTTTTGCTTTTCTGTTTTCCCCCTGACGGTTTGCCACCTTAACGTGGTCAGGGGGTTTGCATGCCTTAGTGATCATAAAAGCTAGACCAGCAGTAGCTTAGCCTTCAGGTGGGACACCCAAGTTGGTCAGGTGTTAGGGTAGAGGCCTGACAAAGTGCAATCCAATTATATGACAAAAACAGTTATCCAGAGTAGGACTGTCACGATATTCGACTAATAATGAATACGTTGACTATCAAAATCGTCAACAACTAATTTAATAGTCGGTGCGTCGTTTAAAGCTTTATAAGATCCTGAAAGACGCAGGAATAAGCAGTAGGATTTAAGAGTGTAATAACGGACTGAATCAGAAGATAGCAGCAATGAATGTACAAAGATGCCAGCTGCCGTTAAACGCCAAAGAAAAAGAAGAAGCAGTCTCTGGTATCGTAGAAGCTGTGTCCAAATTCAGGGTCTGCATCCTGGAGGCCGCATTTGAAGGCTGATTACGTTACAGCGAAGCGACGAAGGCTGTCCAGATTCAAAGGCTCCTCAATATGTGGCCGACAAATGTGTCTTCTTTTTTCCCCAGATTTTAAGCATGGGTCTGGTGTATCCTTCGTGGCCCAACCTATCCCAGAATTCATATCGTGGCCCAGCCATTTCCAGTTTCCAGCAATGGCGGTAGCTACTTAGTTTTAATATTATCCTTTCTGGGTCACAAAATAAACTTTTAAGATACTTTTAAGAATGTAGCTGTGTAAACTTCAAATATCTGCTCGATTTATCAAGATATCACATATTTGCAAAAGTGCTCTGACGTTTTCGGAGACGTCTGTTACCCACTAGCTTGATAGCTAGCTGGGGGTTCAAGGCTCATTAGAGCCGGCAAACTCAGGTTAAACATGATATATAAGTCACTTAGATAACTTCAAAATGTTATTGTTTGTTTTTTTCATTCAGTGTTTTATTTGTTCTTGGATAAAATGGTTTGGCTGAGATTAAAGTTACAGTTTTCACTCAGCTGGATAAACGTCAAACAGAAAACTGATTAATTGATTGATTGAATAATAATAATAATAATAATAATAATAATAATAATAATAATAATAATAATAATAATGTTTTATTTATAGGTGCCTTCCAGACCCTCAAGTTCACCTTGCAATAACACAAGAACAATAGCAGCAATCAAATATAATAAAAATGGCAAAATAAAATGTAGACCTAAGGTAAAAAAAAAACATAAGTTAGTCAGGCGAGCAGGGGGAACAGAGAGAAGGGAAGCTGAAGAAGAGCGGAGTGTACAATGAGGTGAGTATGTATGGAGAAGATCGGATAAATATGGAGGAGCGAGGTTATGAAGCACTTTGAAAGTGAGAAGCAGGATCTTGAAATTGACATGGAGGTGAACTGGAAGCCAATGGAGCTGTTTAAGAACGTGTTATATATTCAATGGATCCAGTTCTGGAAATAATACGAGCAGCTGTATTTTGAACTAACTGCAATTCATGGAGGGATTTATGAGGTAGACCATAGAGAAGAGAATTACAGTAATCTAAACGAGATGTGACAAGAGCATTGACAAGTATGGCTGTACTGTGTGGAGTGAGTGAGGGATAAAGGTGTTTAATATTACGGAGATGAAAATAGGAAGACCGAGTGATATTATTTATATGTGCTTTGAAGGACAGAGTGCTATCGAGGATGACACCAAGACTCTTAACCTGAGGGGTGGTTTTGACAATAGAGTTATCAATGGAAAATGAAAGATTTGTGGTTGGGACTTTAGCCAGTTTTGATCTGGTTCCTATTAAAACTAATTATATTTTATTGCCATTAAGTTTAAGAAGGTTGTGAGTAAACCAGACCTTGATTTGACTTAAACAGTCAGAAATGGATGTGTGTGGGAGAGTAACCGTGGGTTTGGAGGATAGGTTGTCATTTGCGTAACAGTGAAACTGGATGTCATGCTTCCTGAAAATATTACCTAGGGATACGAGACAGATGATAAAAAGTAAAAGACCGGAATTAACTGGAGTAGATACTGATCTGTGAGTGAGTAATTGAACAAACTGTGAGTGGCCAGAGAGATAAGAGGTAAACCAGGCGAGTACTGTACCATTGATGCCAATAGATGCTAATCTGTGAAGAAGGATGCGGTGGGAGATAGTGTCAAAAGCTGCTGTATTTAATGCTTCCTTTGTTTTAGGGACCCAAGAGCAGATGGCTGAGTTTATGAAACTCCACTGAGACAATCTGCAAATTATATTAAAAGTTTAATAAACTATCATCTTGTCTTTATTTTTAGTTAGCACATACCTTAAACACTTCAAGCTGTAAGCTAAAGATAGTTATATAAGAGCAGATGCATGCTGGTGCAATAGGCTGTACGTTTTACGTCCAATGGATGCATGATCTGATTAGTCGACTAATCGCAAAAATAATCGGTGACTAGTCAACTATCAAAATAATCGTTTGTGGCACCCCTAATCCAGAGCACCCAACACAAACCCCACATCTTTCTTGGCTCCTTTGCCACCATGTGCCCCCTTTACATTTCTGTATACCCTCTCATATATGCCTGTCTAGAACTGGCCTAGGTGGCAGATATGATCTTACTGGGAAGATGCAATTATTGGAAAGGGTGGCCAGGCTTCTCCGTTACGACAGGATGAAGAGATTGATCATTTGTGAGGGCACTGAAGCAGAGCCACTACTCCATCTTAAAAAGGATCCAGTTGAGGTGCTTCAGGCATCTGTAAGGATGATTCCTACCCTCTAGGTGGTCTGTTCTGTGCATGCCCCTGTGTATCCTGGGGCACACACTGGAGAGTTTATGACTGTGGCTGGCTTGGGAATAACTCAGCTGGACTTCTCTGCTTAGACTGCTTCTCCATTAATGCAGCCCTGGATAAGCAGCAGAAAGTGGATGGATGGATGGATGGAAAACATTCAATTCATGACAAATCAGACAGTGCAATGCTCAACGAAATGGCAAAAACAAATAAAATCAGGTAAAACACTACATCTCAGACTCTACAGGCCTCAGCTGGCTATGAAAGTTCACGACAGCCACAGTTATAAAAAGACTGAACAAATATGGCTTCTTTGGAAGAATTGTTTCCAGAAAGTCTCTCCCCTCTAAAAAGAGAACACAGCAGCACAGCTCAGGTTTGCAAAATTACATCTGAACAATCATCTTTAGGAAAAATAAACCCGTGAGACAGTTAGATCGATGTGGAGATGTTTGGCCATAATGGTAAGCACCACATGTGAAAGAGAAGCAAAACGTGTATATCGACACAAACACCTGATAACAACTATCAAGCACGGTGGTTAAGGACTGATGATTTATGCTCATTTTGCAGCCACAGGACTTGGTAAACTCCTCTGTACATTCTACAGTCAAATGTGGGGTCACCTCTCCGACAGCTTTGCTGAAATTGGCTCATGCCAAGACAATTGTTCAAAGCACAGCAGCAAATCCACAACAAAATAACTGGAAAAAAAAGAATCAAGATGTTGCAAATTTCAAATCTGGACTTCAATCCAATGAAAATGCTGTTAAACCTTAAGAAAGCTGTCCATAAACAAATGCATGCAAACCTTGTAAAGAACAGAAGAAGTGAGTCTTCGATATCTGAAAAATGTCTGGCACTCACATAATCACTGTGATTAGTGAATATGAATTACTGTCACTTTTATTCCCAATTCTCTCATCATTTACAGTTAAATGAAAATAAAGAATAATCACTGATTTTTTCTTCCAGAAAGAAATCAACGCACAGTAACCTGCATTCCTACTAAAATTTAGGAATGTAGTGGAGACTGCAAGCCAGTTAGAGCCCTAAAAAAGCTTTTTATTTACTTACTTTACTTTAAGCTTATTATGCTCCAACTATGAATTAACCTTGCCCGCTATCTTTTGAACTCTTAATCTCACTATACATTTTTGGACTACAGTGTATGGCATACGAAATTATATCACGTTATTTAATAAAGAACGTCCTAGAAATGCCTTTTCCCTTAGGTTTCTAAAGTATTGCAGCATGATTTGACAGAAAGGGTGCACACGATCCAGTTTTCAGAGATGCGACTCATTAAAACATTGGTTCTCCAAACTGTGGAGCAGCCACCTAATCCAGTAGGGAACAGAAACCCACCATAGGGATTTGGTCAGCCAGAGGAAAAATACATTGTGGAAAAAACTCAGTTGCCAAACCAAAACGACAATAAAAACATAAATTCCTATAAAATGATTGCCATTTGTTAGTACTAGTTGTGAGTTATACAGAGATATTACATTTTACTTCAACTTTCTAAATATTAAAATTTAATCACTATTGTCATATTCATTATGAAGCATTTCTCCATTCCTTCATTGTAAATAAGGGCTATTAACAATAATTTACAAAGCGCTAGTTTTGAATGGAAACCTTTAATGCAGTAGAAGACCAAGCTGTGAATTAAATCTGCAAATCGGATAAAAAACATAAGACAACCATTCTCTAAATCATGTCAGAAAATAGTGGCATATATTATAATAAACCTGCACGACTGGTACAAGCTGCATGCATGCATATGTGGCGACTATCCATGAACATTTTTTTTTTATATTGAAAAAACATACTGCACATTTCAAAAAAAACATAAACACATTCCTGTCTGTATGGAAATATCAGACAAAAAAAGAAAGCTAGGGACTGAAGCCAGACTGGAAATAGTAAAAAGAAAAAGGTCTGATAACCAGACATATGTTAGCTACCATGTCAGTATCATCAGTTACATCTTAGAAGCTGAAAACCTGCAAACCTATGAATCCATATTATTCTTGACCTTAAACCTCAGAGAGGCAAAAGTGCAGACAAAAAAGAAGAACAAAAAAAAAGCATACCAAATGAATTAAAATATTCAGGCATAAGAAATTTGAATAGGCTTACAATAAGATTTTCAGTAGCATATTTTACATAACCACAAAGTAAGTCAATGCACTGGCACACATATAAGTAAAAAGCAAGGCTTTAAAAAAAACTTTTTTTTGGTAGAAAGAAAAATCTGCCGCAATTTAAATTTGCTTCTCTCCTCCTTAAACTAACCTTAAAAGCACATCAATATCACTATTAGTATTGTTACTGTGCTACTGTATATATTCATAATAGTATTTTGACATTACGATATTAAAAAGTAAATCATTACAAACATACCTCAGAGAGTGTAAACAATCCTGACATCATGCAAACTGGAGACATTTTGATCCACCACATGATGACAGTCATTCAGCACGTTACAGCTGAACACATCCTGAGGTGGAAGATCAGTTTGGTCCACTACAGATCTTGAAACTTATACATTCAACTGAGTCACAACTAGATCAAAGAATTAAAGAAGACATCCAAGTAGTCCGAACGCTGTTTGTGGGTTAGACACCTGATGAACGCGTCCACTGGGAAAATGTCTGACTTCCTTGAGACATAAAAAGCTTCTGTCCTCTTGGGATAGGAGGTGTTTGATCCTCAGTACATGAAAAAGGTCACTGAGAAAGAGAAAAACCTGATGGCTGATTTGCAGCATTTGACCACTTTCCCCGTTTAGCATCAGGATACAAAATGCGCTCTCAAGTCTTTTGTGATTGGCAGTAAAATTGTTTTGATTTTCGCATAAATACCTTCTTGCTTCTTCCTACAATCTGGATCCAGCGGGGGTCTCACAATATTACATGTTAGGGCAGTTTGTCAGTAGAAAAAGTGCATAAGGTCACAACAAGCGATAAAAAAAACACATTTACTCTCTATGTTAATGATAAAAGATAATAAAAAATATCCAACTAAAACACAATCATATTTGATGTTGGGGTTTTGTAGTAATTTTTAATTTTTCTAAACATCTGGAGTCCCTAGACCAATAGCCATTTTAAAAAAAAGTGTTGTTTGATTTTCATTTCTTCAGCTTATCAAAGTTGTCTTTGGAGTTTAAAACTGAGTTTGAAACATGTCAGAAAAGTAGTAAAAAGTCTTTAAAATGCCCTTATGTTTATTTCGGTCCTTTTTTTAAAAAAAATCCTTCTATTGGTATTCCTCTCTAAGTCCTTCAGTACTCAGTGAGGTCATGTGTGGGTGTGCCCAGTCGCAATCTGAAAATAAGCATCTGTTCATTAAAAAAAAAGCCTTAAACATTCATAATATCCACACGAAGAAAGGCATCAAAGAGATTGGTCCAGTGGGAAGTTTTGTCTCTTGGAGTTTAAAATGCTCCCTGGATAGAAGATTAAAAAAGGAAAATAAGTTGTGGGAGAGGGGTGCAGGTTTAAAGAGAGGAGGAGCTCTGGCTGTAATGTCTCAGCAGCAGCTGGTCATATTCAGCCTCAGAGGCAGGGGACAGGGAAGGGGGAGAGCTGCCATTGGAGCTCAGAGATGAGTCTCTAAATGGAGAGGGAGGCGTCAGAGCCATGAGCTCCTCCATATCCTTGGCCCGTCTGCTACTCACGCAAGTCCCGGCCAGGTGCTCATAAATCTTACCCGCTGGTCGATTCTCGCAGAAACTGGAGACAGCTGTTACCTCCGCATATGTGGTGACGGTGGAGGGTGTCTGTCTGTTCCTGGGCGTGAGGTACTGAGGTGGACACGCCGTGGTGTCTGCAGTAGCAGCAGGCAGAGCAGTGGTGGAGGGTGGGCTGACGGTGGCTCCCCCTGGCAGCATCATGGTATTCAGCTCACTGATGTTGGCAGTGAAACGGTTAACCACACTACTGATCTGGTCCATGATTGTGGTACCCTGAGTTTGGCCGCCAATCATCCCTATGCCAATGTCACCCACTCCTATGATGCTAATGTCTCCATCATTCAATGCACCAACACCTTGGCTGTTGTCCCCGCCCCTTCTTCTCACCCCAGCGGGGTGCTCGGGTAAATAGGTGGGTAAAACTTGTGCATCCTCGGCATCCTCTCCTCCCTGATGACACACCGCCTTCGCTGCATGCTGACTGATGGTGGGCAAAGGTGACTGAGAGGGTGTGCAGGTGAAAGACTGAGAAAGCTGTGGCTCTTCGTACTGCTCCTTGACACCGTTGTCTGCTGGTGTATCCCCATCTTTAGAGAATGGCTTGATGATGGCTGTCTGATTTGCCTCGACTGGATCCTTTTTCTTCACGTGAAATGACATCCTCTTCCACAGGTTTGGTCTGTATCCACGCTCATTCTGTGTCCATGTCACTGATTTCCCATTGGAACTGAAAATCACATGAATGGCAGTAAGTAATCTCATACTTATAGTGTAATACTGCAAGTTGTCAGTAAATATGTAAGTATTTGGTGTAAATATCTGTAATTTATTTCAACATCACACCAGGATTTTTCTTTAAACTATTATAATCCATGATGAGGCTCATGTTCCAATTCCTCTCACGAGTATTTCTACTCTCCTATGTTCTATCTTTTGCCTGCTGTGTAATATTAAGTCTCTTTGCATGTTCTTTTATCCTTCCTCGAAAGAGAAATCCTTAAAGGCAGTGGGGATCCTTTGGGAGTGCGTAACCCAAATGAGGTTACATACTCCCAGCTCTGGGAGCAGTTTTTCTTGGCTTCATATTCAGCCTGTTGCAACAACTTCTGCTCTACATGTATAAAGTTTAAAGAAGAGATGTGGATGGCTGTGCTCTTAGCTGTACTATATCTAAGCAGATCTTCCATATCGTTTGATGGACTCATGAACAGAAACAACTAAAGAAGGTGACTGTATTTTCTTTTCCAATCAGCAGTTAGTTAAACCTCATATCCATTGTATCACCCGACTGTCTGTAGCTGTCCCATTTTAGCTTCAGCTCAATCATATTTTTATCTTGTTGTACACTATGGGGCGATCGTGGCTCAAGAGTTGGCAGTTGCCGGTTCAAGCCCTGGCTCTGATAGTCTCTGTCGTTGTGTCATTGGGCAAGACACTTCACCCGTTGCCTACTGGTGGTGGTCAGAGGGCCTGGTGGCGCCAGAGTCCAGCAGCCTCGCCTCTATCAGTGCGCCTCAGGGCAGCTGTGGCTACAATGTAGCTTGCCATCACCAGTGTGTGTGAATGACTGAATGTAGTGTAAAGTGCTTTGGGGTTCATAGGGACTAAGTAAAGCGCTATACAAATACAGGCCATTTACTATGGCACTGCTAATGTGGCGTGCAACTCCTATCAAACTTTATTTATTTATCGAAAATATCATCAGAAACTGTGCCAATATGGTCTCACATTGCTTGTTATTATAAATTAGAAAGCACTAAATATAACTTTCATTTTAAAAACATAAATTGATTCAAAGTTTTTATCTCACAATGCGTCATTATACAGTTGCTAATGGAAAAAATAAGCTACTACTTAAGGAGTTCACTCTAGTTTAAATGCTATGGAGAGTAGGAAACACTTTAAAAATTCAAAACAGAGGTAGTCCTACAGTACATGACCTCATTTCATCTCATAGCCATACCACCCTGAGCATGCTCAGTCAGTACTTGGATGGGATATCACCTGAAAATACCAGATGCTGTAGACTTGGGGCATGTGGCTCAGGTGGTAGAGTGAGTTGTCTACAAGTTAGAAGGTTAAGCCAAGTTTATCATATTACAGTCATCAGAGTGTGTGTGTGAATGTTAGACACAGCCCTTGAACATAGACAAAATGTTAAATCTATTGATTGATAGGCTCACAGCTATGTTAATAAAATCTTTGTTTGTTTGTTTTTATCTCTCTCTATATATACGTTAACGCCAGCTTGTACCTTATGTTGTCCTGCGTAGAGCCACGGCGTCGAAACAAGTTGGCCATGCTGCTAGAAGATTTGCCAGATTTGGCAGCTTTCTTAGCATCACCCACATGCATGCGCACAACTGTGGATGTGGTGAAAGCGCTGCGGACATTTTTCTCAGGCTTGGCAAGCATGATGTAGACCTGATAATGGAAATGAGCAAGAAGGAAGTGTAAAAAAATGTGTGAAAAGGGATAATGCCAAACCAAACAGAAAATCTTTAGATTTTTAAGGTTTTTATTTTCTTTCTTACCTTGGGGACAAACATGCAGCAGAGAGCCACTGTGGCACTGAGGCTGACACTAAAGCACATGGTTATGATCTTGTAGTTGGAGCCAAAGTAAATTGGAACAAAGGCCAGCCAGATGATACAGGTGGTGTACATGGTGAAGGCAATGTACTTGGCCTCATTAAAATTAGCTGGTACATTACGAGTCTGTGTGGGAAAAGGGAGTATGTACATTTTAAAGCAGGGCGTGGTAAAGTAAAATCAACAGTACATAGGAAAGAAAAGTGAGTAACAAAAACATATAAAAGTAACCGAAAATCTTAGTAAGCCTTGCATTATTGACTAATGCTATGCTGAAGTACCTTGAAGGCGTAGAAGGTGCAGCTGAGGATAAGCAGACCATTGTAGCCCAGCGGTGCTACCACCCCCAGAGTGGTCAGATTGCAGATCAAGTGCACCTCACGGATACTGGGGTAATCATAGATCACCTAAAGGAAGGAAGAAGCTTCTCTAGTTGTATAAATAAATGTATATGACTATTCCCCACATTACAAAGGAAACCCGCACATACCTGTGGTGGCTCTATGATGAGAAGTGCCACAATAATCCCCAGCTGCAGGAGTATGAGTAGGAAGGCGATGACCAATTGTGCGCAGGCGGACATAAAACGCGGTTTCTTGGTACAGATCTTCTTTTTGCTGCCTGCCAGGATCCGTGCTATGCGGTTGGTCTGGATCAAAAATAGATCAAATGGTTATGCAGGCTTCAATTACATCGACTGTGGAGAATACATCTTGCACTGATTCATGACAATAATCCCTTTCCCAGTTCTTCAGCAGCAACCTCAGCCCACACTCAGACCCTCAACTTCTACCATGCTTCTCTTACAATTGGCTATCATTCAGTCTCTGGAGGTGGCTCTCCCAACATTACTCTAGAGTTGCCATTCTATTTATGCTTGAAAACATAAGACTACAACAGTAGATAAGCAGTTTGATAAAAAGTGGTTTATAAAGAGAACTTCTGAATGAAATTAGAAAGCCCTTGATCTGTCAAAATGATAAAGTCCTTTAAAGTCAGTCATTTGGGACTCATAGAAAAAACATCTTCTTTGAGTAATTTAGTCTTCCATCCCATGAAGCTCTCTACGAACTGCTCTTGAGCTAAGGCTACATGAAGCTTGGAGGTTTGTAGCGACTGACTCGGCAGAAAGTTAGTAAACTTTGCTCACTGTGCCCCTCAGTGTTCACTAACCCCAATTTTACATGGCCTTACACGTCATAGCTGTGTTGCTGTCATTCTCAATTGCTACCACTTTCATATAATACCGCTTACAGTTAACTGTGGAATATTTAGTAGTGAGGAAATTTCGCAACTAGTCTTGTTGCACAGGTGGCATCTTGTCACGGTACAACGCTGGAATTCACTGAGAGCGACCCGTTCTTTCACAGAAGCAGTCTGCATGCCTAGCTGCTTGATTTTATGCACTTGTGATGATGTAAGTGACTGGAACAACTGAATTCAATGATTTGTACAGGGAAGTGAATACGTTTGGCAATATAGTGTTGTACGTTTTGCAGGCTTGTTTTGATAACTTCTTAACCGTGCAGCTCAATTCCAACATGTTATTTAACACTGAAAGTCCCAATGAGAAAAAAATGTGACAGTAACTAGTAGTTACTGTCACAGTAACTACACTCTTTAGTATACTGTATATTCCACAGGTACAGTTAGGGATGGGAATCGAAAACCGGTTCTTGTTGACAACCGGTTCCCACTGTTTCAATTAATTTGAATTGTTTGTCATTTTTGCAAACAATGCCCCACTTTGAAGAGCGTCATTTACCTGGCAGGAAACATGGCGCCTGGGCACAAACGTTTGGTTATACTTTACGAGAACGGATGACAACAGGACAACTTGCAATACTTGCAAACTAGATATTTCATTTAAGGGAGGAAACACTACGAATATGCAAAAGCATTTGCTCACAAAACACACGATGACCTTAAATGAATGTCATGTTTTTAATTCCGCTGCCTAGGACTAGTGAATCTCAACCCAGCAGCAGCGGTCCTGTTAATACGGCAAGTAAATAATAATCAACTAACAGTGCATATTATGTTAGCGCGATCTGCCTTATTACAAAACCTGCCATTACTGTGCATTTAGGTGACCATGATGAGAGAGACAGACAGAGTCTGGCTCAGATGCTGGCAGTTCTCGCTGCAGTCTACCGGTAGCGTCTCCTTTCAGGCCAGGATAGACGAATGTCACCGAGCAGTGACTAAGTTTGTGGTCAAAGGCTTGCACTCATTTGCCACAGTAGATGCTCCCGACATTCGGTAAGTGAATGTGTTTAATTGTAGGCAGTGACATTACTGGATATTCTTGTGTAATGGCTACAGAATAATTTATGTTATACTTTGTTATTGCTACAGAAGAATATTTATTTTATTATTTTACATTTACAATTTTTTTTTCTGGGGACTCCGTGACACCCCATCAAAGAGCCATAGGCTGTGGATCTCTTAACATCTCACTGTTGGGTTACTCCTAAATTTCTTGTTCAAAGAGAAGACATAAAACAAAGTTCTAAGCTAATTGACCTGTGTCTTCTCCTTTTTTAAAAACAAGAATCGATAGGAGAATCGATAAAGAATCGAATTGTTAAACAGAATCTAAAATGGAATTGGAATCGTGAAAATCTTATCAATTCCCATCCCTAGGTATAGTAGTGATATAGGGAAAATGTGATCAGAAATTTAAATTAAATACTGTAGAATACCTATTTTAGTGCTTAAAAGAACAAGCTGGTTTCAAATGCAGCTGATACACAATGAGCACCTGTTTTAACCCACTTAGTTTCATAGGAAGTGAAAGAAGACGCTAACGTGCATATACTTTATGTGCTTGTTCCCCTACCTTCTGATAACTAAACAGAAAAAGTACCTTGGTGACGAGAGCAGAGTAGCTCATGGCAGGGGACAGTCCGATTCCCAGCCGCTGGAGGTAGCAATAGACAATGTGCGGCTTTGCGATAAGACTGAAAGTACACAGGTAGCCCAGACATATTCCTGCCAGAATAATGTAGCAGAGCTCCCGACTGGATGACTTGACCACAGGAGTGTCCCAAAACCTACAGATAAATGAAACATCTAGATTCACACAGCTGATAAAAGATACACAGAGCACTGCAGTGACTGTTTTACTTTGTCTAATTAAATGTTAGTCATACAAAAGCATGAGACATTCAATACCGCAAAGGATGTATTGTATATATCACTAACAACCAGTTGCAAACAGGGACATCAGACTTTAAAAACATCTACAGAGTCGCAGTAAAACACCAACAGTAAGTCAAAATAAACTGATGTTAGCCCTTGCTAGTCCTGAATATGTATGTAAACATCCTGTGCATTCATAGTTAAATGTATAGATATTGGCTCCAATTACTTGATGAAAACAGATGTAACAAAAAGTGTAGCCATGAGGCCCAGGCAGGAAAAGACTACAGCAGCAATGGGCTCTGGATCCCCCCAGCGGACATACTGCACTGGAATTGGCTCACAACCTGAGGGGTGCATAGAGATCATGATTAGCGAGAGAAAAAACATGAAAAGTTTCATACAAAAATGTGATGCATTTGTAAGCGAAATATTAAAACTAGTGTATTTGTGTATTTTCATGAAACAGGCAACAGACTGTAGCTTACTCCAGCAACAGATTTTCACTCATGTTGCAACACTGTGGGCATCAACAATGTAACTGTTGTGTGTAAAATTTAAGAAAAAATATTTCAAACTAGAGAGGAAATAAAATATGATAGGACAGTTTACAAAGAAATCTGGATCCAGGTCTCTTTATATGTGAATACTATCTCTGTGCAGTAGTGTGTCTTTGTACAGAATGCTAGGGCTGTTAACGGATGTGGTCCACCGTCACTGCGGTGGACCCAGATTTCGTGGCTCCTCTGACCGCTGCGGAAACCGTGTATGTGTAAGTGAAAGTGCCACAGATGAAGTAGTGCATACCAGTGAGGTCATCTGTGGGCCAGGAGCCAAGCTCACAGGCTCGGCAAGTGTACTCATCAAACACGAACTCGTTCTCTTTGCAGGGAGTGCAGGTCCAACAGCAGCTCACCTCTCCTTTACGGATCACCTGGAGACACAGACACACCAGTATGAAAGACTGGAAAGGTCTCAATGCTCCAATGACAATTTCCTGTAGGTAATCTTACCCTCTGACTGCTCCACATGCTAAGAAAATGAGAATTTGTTCACCAGGGGAGCAAATGAAGAAGAAAAAAACATCCAGAAGGTAATTGAGTCTCATTATTAACAAAAAACTTTCCTCACCATAGCAACACGTATATGAAGAAGTGTAGCTGGAAAAGGAAAAGTGGAAGTGCGGAGGGTTAGTGGTTAGTGGTCTGGAGTTTTAATCAGAATTACTAACATTTTTGTGCGGAGTTTCCCATTTCCTTTGGTTCTGCCGCATCCTCTAATAGTGCGAAGGCAGGTTGTCTTTGTGGGTGGACATGATTGGGAATCTGTCTGTGTAGGTTCCCAGTCATCCAGGTCATGACAGTCTAAGGAAAGAAAATGACCGGACTTTCTCAAATTTCTTGAAGGCGTTTCACCTCTCATCCAGAAGAGCTTCTTCAGTTCTGAAACCAAATGGTGGAAAGTCCCAGGTATTTAAACCCTTGTGGCACCACTTTTAATCATGTGCTCCATCACATGAGCCAAGATGTGAAAAAAAAGCATGGGTCACTACCACAAGATCCGAGCGGGGGTTGAGGCCTCTGGGTAGGAATCTCAAGACTGCACTGTAGGTGGTGACAGTTTCTCTATTCATTAATGGTCGTTCACAGTGGACATACATGGCCTCATTTACTCCTTTTGCTCCCGGTCCAAAATATGAACACTGGCATCCTCAAAAGAGTGACCTTTACCCTTTAGATGTACAGCTGAGTCTTGTCCTCTCTAGGTGACTGTTTGTTTTTTCCAATATGGAGGTAATTAACAGTCATTAACACAAGCATAAACTTAAGAGCAAATCTGAAATGCTTGTGAGAGGTGATCATATTCTCGTTCTATTTCTTTCACTACATGTATTTTTTAGCCACTACAAGAAAACTTACAAACCTATAAAATGCCATATGTTGTCATAGCTCTACAACGATTTCCCCACAACAGTTGAGAAATGGTTTAAAATGTAAATAGTACAAATTTAGAAAAAAAAAAAGATTATGTCAGTTTCAGCGTTTTGATATGTTGTCTCAGTACAATTTTCAACTAAAGATGGGTTTGATTGTTTTGCATTGCACTTCGCTTTGCATTTCATTCAGCATTCCAACAGGCTGCTTCTGTAGCGGTGCACTGCTGCACATAAACAACAGGGTGTCAGAAGTAAAGAGGGATTCATATTAGAACTTAGGGAAAAATACTGGAGAGGGACACTTCAGTGTTCTTCGTGATTTGAATTAGCTGGAGGAAGCTTAAAAAGGTTCAGATGGGAGATGATAAAAGCTTGAACAAAGAGCTTTGCTGAATCCCTGGCAGAGTACTCGAGGATCTGACTGGACCAGTTTTAGAAATTGTGAACCCGTGGGATCAATTTAAGGCTGCTGTGTGGGTTGTGTTTTTTTAAAGGTTTCTTCATTATAACTGTCCCGAGTTCTCTGGTCTGTGGTTATATGTGGTCGTATGGCATCATAAATTATGAGTGGCATCAGAAAGAGAAAATGTTCATAATTCACCCTTTAGTTTGATGCACACATTAAAATCAAGTTATTTGCATTTTCTTTTGGTTTGATATATGATCTCGTCACGATTGTGTGTACAACTATTGCTACAAACTGTAAAAAAAAAAAAAAAAAAAAAGCAAATACATTATAGATTAAAATTTTGAGTATTAAACCTTAGAGGTGTAACTCTGGCCCTTGAGTGCGCTGAACGGGTTCATACCTTAATCTGTGCCTTCTGGCAGGGCTCAGAGCAGACTGACTGGATGATTTCACTGTTGTTGCTCCAGATTTCTTCATCATTCATCTTTAGGCCACCCTGATCCCAGCTTCCCACATGGATGTAAGCGTATTCATCTTCACCTGTCTGCTTGAAGTTCATGATTTCATACCTGAGGCAAGCATGCAATATAAACACACATGAAACAGCAATTTATGCTTTTCCTGTACCCTTTTTTCTGCCTTTGCCATCTCAGGCCTTACCTGCCGGGTGAGTCTCCGTTCTGGTCAAAGAGGATGGCCTCCCCAGATACACCAGTAAAGTTGGTTTTCATCAGGAAATCTAGCAGCTTGCGACCATCAATGGGACGCATGCTCTCACACAAACCCTGTGGAAGAGAAAGTGATGTCACTGCTGTCACAACTGATGTGAAAGCACTTAAATGTTTTCTGTCAGTCCTCATACCTTATATCCTGGACAAAGTGCTTGTTGCATGGCATGTAGGCCATAAGCCATAGAATAAATGGCATTTATGACAAAGCCCATCTTGGTGTCTTGGGCATATTGATGCCGCAGAGACTCTCTCCCTGTGGACAGAAAGGAGACAATAGAAAACCCTTGAATGATAGTATTTTACTGATTTGTTAAAAGTGTCTAAGTAGGTGTTTTACTAACAAGTGCAAGTGCGGTTGTAAGCAGTGCTCTCCTGTGGATGTCCCTTCAACCTGCACTGGAAGCGGTGCTGCCAGAACTCGGGGAACCAGGGGTTCCTCAGGTTAGCGTCAGGCTTCAGGTTCAGGTAGTAATCATCAAACCAGGTCACATACGCCGACTTTAACTTTATAGTGATTCCCCCGGCTGCTTCCTTCTGGTAGCCATTAGTCACATCATACCTGTCAGCCCAGCCATCGCTGGACAGGAGGAAGGGAAAATTAGAAAAAAGTACAACAGCTAGTTCAGGTAAGTACTGTTACTATTAGGATGTTATTCTTCTTATTTTTTAAATTATTTGCTTCATTATTTATTTTTTTATTATTTATTCTTTTTATTTCATTTTTTTTGGCTTATAAATGTGAGTATAAAGTATATAAAAACATAGCTAGTGGGACAGCTAGTTCCCAGAAAGCATTCAACAGGTGTAGTGCACACAGCAAGATTTGCTAAAAACTGTTAAGCACAGCTGGAAAACTTGACACTTTACACCAGAGAAACAAATTGAAAAGGCCTACACTGCAAACTGTAAAAGAGACATCTCTTTAAAGCACCATTCAGGACTATCAGATAAGAATTATTCCTTAAACATACTAATACAGCGAACCTGGAAATCGAGTGTGAATGTCAGCGATATAGAACCCCGGTGCTTTTCTGCCAAGTAATGCTTTTCAACCCCTACCAACCTATAAATATATATGGATTTTTATATGGATTTTTTCAAAAGCTGCCCAAGGGCAAGTGGCATCTTATTTCACAGGTAACAAATATTTTCCAATTTTCAGCAAAACTGACAAATACAATCATCACACCAGGAATCAAGAAAGTTATGAAATAGATTTTTAGATTTCTGAGACTGTCACAGCTGAAGGAAATTATCTGCGAAGCCCACAAACAAGAAGCATGATCATATTTTAGTTCTGTTATTAATATATTTTCCTAAACTTGTTCTATAGATTCACACTCCTTCCGAGTTTGCCTCAAAAATAAATCTGGGTCAGTGTTGCGATAAGCATTCATATGTTTTCCTATGAGCGCTTGCATCTATGCTTTTAACATGATCAGATCGTGTTGCCATGGCAACTATGCAGTGTTGAACTGCTTCCCCCTCCTCACTGCTTGCAGATATCTTGTAGTGGATTTAGAAAGTAAAATAACACTGAATTCACGATGGATTTTTTTTTTTTTTTTGCTGAAAAGCTGTTGTGTTGATAATAATTTATTGGCACACAATTGCTCAGACTGGAAGAGACCAGAGGTGTCTTCATAAATGAATGACTGAAATGAGAATAACATTTACAATGATGACTCAGATAAGCCAACACAAGACTTACAAAGTTATAAAAAATAAAGCATTTTTTTAAGCATTTGTTTTGTTTTTTTTATTTCCCTATTTTATTCTTTAATTAATTTCTCGGATTTTAACAACTTGCATCTCTGCACCAATCTGTTACTATTCATTTAAATCTAACTGTCAAGGTTCATAATATATTGGAACTCAAAATTATGACATAAAATATTTATTTTTGTTTGACGAAGGACCTTAAAGGTCCTTTTTTCTTAAAAAAAAAAAAAATCCACCAGCAAATAAACTCCAAACAAACATCAGCAGACTGCAGTGTCTGCACATCTGATGTGGTGTTTTTTGAAAAACACAGAGGTCTTGGAGTCAGTAAGCTATATCTATCAGTGAACTGCTTGAAAAGATTTCTACTCCCATCTATTATTATCTCTCCCTCTGGATACTTGTCTACAGTCAGAAAAAAGGCAAAAAAAAAAAAAAGAAGGGTGATTACACATCCACGCATGTGCATACATGTAAAAATGCACACTTCACTGACACAAACAATTGCACCCTTCTAACTGAAAAAAAGAAGTCATTTTTGAAAACTTCGCTAACCGAGCTGGAGTTACACAACAGTAGTGTGGGTGGATTTTTTTTTTTTATGAGAGTGAGGTAGGAGATCATTTCATAACTCATCCTTAGAGAAGCAAGTACAGAAATGGTACACTGGCATGAAAAAGGCAGAAATGGATATGAAAAGCATGGAGGGCTTGGACTCCGGATAGTTTGAATCACACTTGAACGAGAGCTCTAAAACCCACACATCGACCTTGGAGGGCAATATGCTGTATGCAGCATGTTGCTACACCACCTACAGCCTGAAGACTCACATAAACGTGCAAGGATGTGCATCCACAGAAACACACACACAGATACGTGTGAACACACATCGTTTTCTTATTTCACTTTAAAATACATGTATGAGAAGATTTTTATGAGGAAATACTTTAGAACTCCTCACTTCTATAAAACAAACTTGAGGCCACAAACGTTCCCATATCTAAAATCTGAAAATTTAACAAAACACACATACAAAAAATAAATTAAATAAAAAATCCAAACCAGCTGTATGACCAAAAGAAGAAAAAAAACACTCTTCCCACAAACAACCGGTCCAATGCATCACACTAATTTGCAGGTGAGAAGCCAGTCGGGGATCGTGTTGCTCTGCTAACACTAAAAACTCTAAGTGATTAGTTGGAGCGCTTTGTAAAGGAACTGATGGAGCGTGTGTGTCATGAGTGGGCAAGGAGGAATATGCAGACAAAACAAAATAAATGAAAAATAACCTTTTATTTGGTTCAAAGAATAAAAATGTCCCAAACTGGAAAATCCAAACTCAGGCATAAGCATGTGGCACACGAGGGACCAAACACAGAATCACAAACAGAGAGAAAGTTTTGACAGAAAGATCCAAGAAACTAGAAGGGGAGACAAAGTAAACCAAACACAAATAATCAAATATTAATAACACAAAATCTAAATCCTCAAAGCATAAATAGTCACAACATGATTACTAATCAAACCACAAAACTTTAAACTGAAGCTAAACCAGAGGGTATATAAAGTAACATTTGAAATGGCAAAAACCACAGGCCAGAATCAGATCAACTCTGTAAAATGTAAAAGCTAATCTATCTAAATGAAGAGCAAGACACAGGTCAACCTCAAACAGTGGCCATTAACTTAGTAAATTATTTTGAAATTCATCCCAAGGTTGCAGAACTCGGTACACCCAGTCCAACATAGTTGACATTCCCACTTCTAGAGCAATAATGTGACTAAAAATAGAGAGTGTACTTATATAACCTTTTGCCTTTATATACAAGGTTTTTGTGTGATACATTTTCATTTATCCATAGATATCTATCTACATGAGCTCAGTTTTGGCTGCTGATCAGATGCAGCTGTATAAAACAGGCTTAAGTACCTCAATTTAAAAAGCATCCAGTCTAGGCATGTACTGCAAGGTGACAGATCTTTCAAACTAAGATGAAAATGATCGTTTGTGGAGGCAGCTAACAAAAAAATGCAAGAAAAATGATGATGATGATGTTAAATACACATCACTGAAGGACAGAACTCATAAAACGCGTGCTCATTAATGCTTGCATGAATGCATCAAAAGCAACTGGAGACAAATCTGACACCTCCGCAGTACGTTTCGAATCTAATCACCCTCATAATGAGGGACATCTTAACAAATTAACCACAAGTTTTAATAATGAGCACATTTCAATAGCACGGCTACCTGAAAGCTCTGTATGGATAACATAGATGGTAGAACACAGTGTTTTGCAATATGTAGTTCAAGGTTATTTTATGTTTCCTGCTGTCAGATTTGAGCGACAGCCTACATATGTGGCTCCTAATGAGGAAAGGCATTTATAGACCACCAGGGACGAGAGCGAGCCAGAGAGCTAAACCTTAAAATAAAACATGTTATTCTCGGAGAGAGTGAAACCTCCTGCTAAATCAACCACCTCTTTCTGCTTGTTTTCTCCCCTTGTGTATCTAATTGAATGCTTTCCTCCCTGCTCGGTTTTCACAATTTTTGACAGTTTCTTCATTTAACGTATCGTTAGAATGATCCATGCATTAAACATAGGCCAAATCAAGAGCAGATTTGATGTGGTAGGGTGCGAGATCTCTCATAATGATGACTATATTTTAACATACTGGACATCAGGAAAACAATGCTGTATCTAATGATTAGTCGACTCAGATTTTCTTATAAAAGGGAAACAGAGTAACTGGAATACGTTGGTCTGGCTCTATTTACTGTTGTGATAGCTATAATAAAAAAATAAAAAATAATAATAATAATAATAACAACAATAAGAAGAAGAAGAAGAATGTATGGCTCTGTTACCTTTTTCTCTATATGGATCATTGGCTGCAGTAGTAGTAGTAATTAAAATTCAATAAATGTTAATATATTCACAACTGAACTAAAAATGTGCAAAAAAAGATGTAAAGGAAAAATACCTTTGGTTCCCTTAGTTATTCATGATGTTGATGGATGCAATGAAAACACTGATGATAACAAGGATAATGATGATGTTGTTGATGATGACAGGAAGACAACAAATCAACAATCTTCTCCTGATGGTGGATATAAGAAAAAAAATCTGAATTGGAAAGTAGCACATGATACCAAGAGGATTTAACAGCTTCTGATAAAAGCAAAAACTCCAACAATTAAGAAATGCAGTCTAAAGAATCCTACATGCCAGAAGTCGCCACTCACCTTCCGACGAGGACGAACTCTCCCACTAGGCGTTGTCGTCTCATGGCCATCAGTATCCCTCGGACTGTCATGCCCTCACAGAAGCAAGCCACAACCCTGGCTTTGGGTAGATGGCCTCTGAGTTTCTGCAAAAGCTTGTCAAAGCTTTGCTCCCCTGCGTTGCTGTATATCTTGTCAGAGTGGGCAATGCAGATCCCTTCTTTTGCTGCCATGTCTTTAAATGCCTCCATACCGCTCTCACCATAATTACCTGTGGAGGTAACCACATGAATGCAATGGTGTTCGTAAAAATATAAAAGCTGGGGGTCTGTTAAATAGTTGTTGCTAACTTCTTCTTCTTTTGGCTGCTTCTTATCCCAAGCATCCTCCTCTGACACAACAACTCTTTGAACATCCTCCTGCAATACATGCGCAAGTCTTCATCGTCACATTACCCCAGTTCTTGAAAATTGCTACCAGTACACTTCTTCTCCATTCCTGAGGCATTCTACAGGATTGTGTTTAAAAATCTGGCCAAAAAGTCCACTGTCATCTCTCTTAGACATCTCAACACCTCCAAAATGGTGCCATCAGGCCCAGCATTTTTTCCATTCTTCATCCTCTTCATAACTGCAGTCACTTTTTTCTTACTAATCTTCTGCGCTTCCTGCTTCACTGACTAGCTTCCATCTGTCCTCCTCCCTGTGACATTTTATTCATCAGCTTTAAAAGTACTCCCACCGTCTTCTCAGCAGACTCTCTTCACATGTTAGTACATTTCCATCTCTGTCCTTAATCCTCCGAACCTGCTGCACATCCTTTCCAGCTTGTGTATCATTCTCATCTAAATTTCAAATTTATCTCTGACTTTTCCAACAATTTTGTTCACATTACTGTACAATTGCTTCAGCATCTTCATTGTGATGTTTCTAACACATTTACTGCTTAGCCCAATTGATTTTAGTGTGTTGACACAGATACGAATGAATGAATACGAAGAAATGAATGTATGAACACTTGCGTAATGCCAGCGCAGCACTTGGGAATCTGGTACATTTTCCCCCCAATTACAGGAATTGTCAGGGGTTAAACTTCCCTGTTTTTGCTAGAAATCAGGTCACCTACTTTCTCATGCTTCGCGAGGATGCTCTCCCTCTGACACTATTTGAAATATTTTTTTTCTATCACTACACGTGAGTAACGTTGCTTGCGTTCTTGAGTGTCAGCAGCAACAGTTTTAAATTGATTTTCTGTGCTTTAGAAATGATGAAATTCTCTGCCATTCATACTAGTGATGCTGTATTTTATATACACTAAAATTGCTTTATACTCTTTAATGTTTCTCTGTGTTTGTTCTAACTTTCCAAGAAACTGGTTAACCTTCCATGGGTCTGACAGTCTAACTTTTAAAAGACTAATAATCAAAGCTCACTCCATTTCACAGATATTTAAAAGTAAAGACAACCAAGGATGAATATTATATATATATATATATATATATATATATATATATATATAACTTTCCAGAGTGGCGAATGCCTTCTTTAGCTGATGTAACTGGTTCACAAAATTGTGGAAAACTGTTCAGGTAATATATATATACATACATAGGAAAAAATCAAAGTGTACACATATAATTACATTCATGAAATAAGAAATAGAAAGTCAGCTGGATAACCCCCATTGTGGACTACATGTTAAAAAATGCTAGAAGAATAGATGTAGTGTAAACATCAGACTACTTTACAGTACCCTGGAGAAGAAAATTCAGCATGCAAAACACACTTACTTTAAATCCTGCCCTACAGTAGATTGGTAATTATACTAAAAAAAAAGAAGAAGAAAAAAGGAACAATCCTGACAAAATCTGGCACTTAAGAGCGATTTATTTCAGAATTGTATGTCCTGGAGCCACCGAGACATTATAAAAGAAGCAGTAAATATATGGAAACCCTTTTGAATAAAGATAAGAGTGATGCATTCGGAGTATATTTTCTTGTGATTAGTTAATGTTTGTTACACTGACGTTTGCTTTTTGGGGAGTATTGTGCATCGCAGCCTGGTGTGTCATTGTCGCCAGAGGACAACAATAAATATGAAAGTTTATTACTTTATCGCTGGAACATTAAGTAAAGTTATATACCTGCTGTAAGAATGTTAGGCAGAAACTTAAGCATTAATGAAATCAGGGGACAAAGCAGCCTGATACACAAACAGTTCAAAGCTTGTGACAATTATCAATTTATAATTTTTTTAATGATCAGTTGTACATTAACAGACAATGAATTTGCCTAAAAAATGCACATTGATATGTTTGTGGGCGTGGATGTAAAGACAAAAGCACATTTTAGAATTATTGCTTCACAAGGCTTTTTGAATTTTTCGATATATTCAGCTAAGCTCCTTTTGCTGTGTGTTGTGCTTTTTTTTTTTTTACACCCTCTCACAGGTAAACTTAAAAATTCTTGAATCAGATGAATGAATGGGGAGTCACGTGCTTCCTGATGACTAAAAAGCTTTAAAATAGATTCTTATATATGTATATATGTGGTCTTTGGCAGGAACAGAATAAAGCAGAATAACAGAAAAAACCCTAACACTCTGACATACACAGTCTTACCTTCAGTGTGTATTGCAGACACGTAGCTCCAGTTGTATCTCTTGACAATGTCCACCATTGCTCTGGCCTGTTGCATATCTGATGGTACTACTCTCATGAAATATTTATACAGGCTCTGTTGGAAGGAATTTACATGATCACCAGTCTGGCAGTTTAGCTGGCTTATCTGCATGCAACAGCTCGTCTACTAGTTTGCATATTCATCCCTTATAATCTTTACACCATACCCATCGCTGTGCGCTAGCTTCAAGCAGATTCTCAAAATTGAAATCACGTTTTATCGAACATGATGTAAACCAAGCTGAAGTTTTTAGATTGGTTTGTGTTTTTGTATTTTACATGAAATTCCTTTTTATCAAAACAAAAACAAAAAAACTCAAAGCACTAACTGTTTTTTTTTTTGTTTTTTTTCCCTGCCACACTTGCCACGCATGTCCTCACACTTTGATGAGGACATGCTTACTGCTTTGTTATTCAGTGTGGATTTAAAGTTTGCAGCTCTGTTGTTAGCGAGTTTGTTGACTAGCCGTACCTTGTCACTGAGATCCATGCTGGTGGCTGAGTAAGCTATCTGTGGGATGTTGAAGAGCTGGAGGAGATTTTGCACCTGGATGGCCACAGAGCTGGAACCTGGTCCAATAAGTCCCACAATAGGCTTCTTCCCCTGAAGAAGCATGCTCCCTCCTTCTGCCGTGCATCTGCCCTGGCTCTCCTCCTCGTCGCTGGACACTAGTGTGTCCCGAATAAACTCAATACTCTGTTCCAGTGCCACGGCAGAGTGCCAGCACGAATCCCTGGTGTAGAAAGACTGAGTTAGCAATCACACTGTTTTGGCAGGAATTATGGGAACATGAGGTGAGGATTGTACAGTCTGTGCTTCAGTGATTTTGAGGAAACCACTACACAAAGACAATTTCAAAATTCCTCAGAAGTCTGGAATTCAATGTTTAGGAAGTCTGTGCTAATCAGAGCGGATCAGTGTCTTTTAAGGTCTTTATAGTACAAAATTCCCACTTTGTTTTCCATGAGCTGTGTCAGGAAACACAAGCAGGTCATCACAAGCAGGCTTGCTGATGACTTCAAAATGTTGCTTTTAAATACTGCATTTAATTCAAAAGAAACTACACTCTACCCTTACCTGTCATGCTGCTTTTGTGGCTTAATTCCTCCAGCTACGGTTCACTTGCTTGTACTTAACCATCTTCAGAGTCTATTTGAAAGTTTGCTTGGTTCTCCTCTGATGCCTATAAACATCTCCCCCATGTACTTTGATATTGTCTATTCATCCAAACCAAAGTTTAGAAGCCTTCTTAAAATTCTGTGTTTAATATAATATTATAATTTATCTCATAATGAACCAGTCTGTAAGCCAAACCATCAGTTGAATAAAAATTCTTCATTGTGTAAATATTGTGTAAAGCTGACAACAATGTCCTGCTAAAACAAAAAGACAACACAGTGAGCTCTGTCAGTGCTGACCTGATCTCGCAGCCCAGGCTGATGTTGGGAAGGATGTTGGGGTCTGCATTAATTCGGTCCAGAGTGTGCATCATGGCTTCCACTCTCTGGATCCCGTACTGCTCACGGACCGCACCACACTTTCGCTCATGGACCTGATCAGCACAGATGGATGATTTACATTTGTGACACTAACCCCCTTAACGCCTAGTGTATGTGATCCCCCCCCCCCCCCCTGTTTTTTTATCAATAAATTGCAAACAAAAAATAACAAATGCAGGATGGCGCAAATATGATACAAATTAAAACTCATATATGCAAATATTGATATTTTATTTGTTTTAATTGTCAGAAGGTTCAATAACCACTCCTGTTTTGCAAAATTTAAATTTTCTGGCGTTTATTTTATGACTCAGACTTTAAAGGGTTACACTGAGATGTGTGCAAGCATATGCACATAAACACATCAAAATGTACCTTATCTGCAGGTGGTTGGTGGTGGACAGAGAACAGAGCTCCTATGATGATATCACCAGGGATATGTGCCAATACCCTTCTCTCGTTGTTCTGGGCATTGACCCCAACCTGGTCTTTCAAGCCCAGCCAGCTCACATCAGTTCCCAGCAGCACAGCCACCGCTAACAACCGCACATTCAACTTCAGGATGTGTCCCATCCCCGTGGTCCTCGTTACACCTCCCGCCATCTTCTGACCACTTATAGCTGAGGTTCAGCTGAGGATTTTGCGTTTGGCATTGTACTTGTAGAGTCAAGGGCAAGGGTTGGATTCCTGAGCAAGAGCATTATAGAATTATTTTAAAACATAAAAGTTCAGACAGCATTTTTAGGTACGATGAAAATGAAAAATGTTTTCACTTTCTCTATGACATCCAGTTGCTGTCTGTGGTGCTGAAACGCCAGTGCATCTTGCAACTTGGGTAAAACTGACATAGAGCCAGGTGTTTCAGTGGAGTACTACAACCTACTTAAAACTCGGAAATCTCCTCTGCTTTAATAATTCATCAACAGCCACAGAGCGCTTCGCATAAGCAAACTAAAAGATAGCTTCAGCCTACCTTATTTCTGCCCGTGCAGATGATATTCCTTCTGAGATCGTTTCCATCACCAAGGAGCAATTTTTTAACAAATAAAAAGCGCTGCGCACTGCCTGGTTACAGCACACTGCAAATAGCAGCAGATAATGCCCGTTATTGGAACATGCTTGACTTACTGACGCACACGACAGCCCCCCCTCCTACTCCTTTACCTCCTCCTCCTCCTCCTCCTCCACCAAAACAGTGGAAAGCATGGAGCATCAACAGAAGGTATAACGATGGAATTCTTCTACAGGGGAGCGACTTAGACGCACTATTAAAAGACAAAAACAAAGGTGTGGAAGGGGGGATGAATAAAGGGAAAAAAGAGGTGTGAGATCATCCTTCGTGTTTTAATTGTTACCACCTTTTAATGATATCTGTATATATGTTTGAATTTTTAACAGTTCATTTCCTCTGATTATATAAAAAATAAGTTTTAATAATGAACGAAAAATGATTCAGGCTCATGCTCTTGTTTTTTTTATGAGTAATTGTGTTTTGAGCCCATTCACAATTCACCATTTACTTATCTTGATATTTAAATTCGTCATTCCAAAATGAGACCTGGCTGGAGTTTGGACTGCATGGAAAAATAACAGTATCCACAAGAGAAGAGGAGATGAACTGATTGTTTCTTGGAATTCAACTGCAGCTTTTTCCCTTTCTTGCTTTAGGGCAGAATTTTAAATTACAGGTCTTATTTCTACAAAACTGACACCTCTCTCTGTTTCACTGCATCTCTTTTAATGACATTCTGTTTTCGGAATAATAAAAAGGGAAGAAAGAAAGAAAAAATAAACCTGTGGCGTTACCATGCAAACCAGCCTGCAATCTCAATTTTGGAAGTAGAATCCAAGACATCCCACAACTTGTGTGTTGATCATTTTCACCTCAACAAAAAGGGCGTTTAATATGTTGTTTTTGATGATCTTCATCATCTTCATCTGAAAATAAGGGGAAAAGTATAAGAACGGTGGGATTCCCTAACTTGCTTATAGGGAATATAAATGTGGAAAAAATAGTCACAGATTTGTTTGATTTAGTTACTTGAACGCAACACCAAGCTTTATGAGACCACACTTTAGCTATTCGCCTCAAAGAAACACAAGCCACGACATCAGAAGACAAAGGAATAGATTTTGATGAGAAGATATTTTGCAAAAATCCATCTGAGCTATCAAAATCCAGAAATGAATATATGTGTACACAGGCAAATATAGAAGCTAACCTGTTCGCTGGTGTCCGATTTTGGTGTTTTCCTTTACATAAAGACAGTTCCATCATAAACTGGTAACCTAAACGTGCAAATTGGCGCATTAAAAATCACCAGATTGCAGGAAATTAAGTCTTTGATGCTCAAAATTATCCGGGGGAGGATTTCCCCGGATAATTCTGAAAGCCTTGTGAATTTGTCCACCCCCATTTAATCCAATGCACAAATGAAACCTATGCACACATGTATCTAAGTAACCTACAAGTCACAATCACCTATTTACATCTTAGTAATTTCACCAAAATATACGTGCATTTTCTACAATGTGTCAGTGAACTCGAAAAGAGTATCTGCTCCTGAGCTGAGGCTTATTTGTTGCCTTGGGAGACGGGCAAAAAGAAAAGGTAGGTCCAGTGAACGAGCAAGACGATATTTATGGCTACGTAACGCCCTCTGGTGGGGACTCGCTTGTCGACAAGGGTAATGTCCCAATCCCGTGAACATCACATGAAAATTTTTCCGCAAAGTGAAAAAGTTGAACTTTCCAGTGAAGTTGAGATAGCAGTGGAGATAACACAGACATTTACCGCTTCTACTGAAAGAGCACAATAAAGCTTTCTATAATATTACCACAATAAAGCTATTGCTTATGGCAGTTCTTATCAGCTCGTCATATGAAGTCTCCTGTGTAGTGCACAATGGATGGTGACACCGGGTTCAGAATCATACGACCACAGATATTAAACAGTAAAAAAATCCATAAAGGACTTTTTGGAGAATGCTTGGTTACACAACAGTCTACATACAAATAGCCTACCACATACAAATCATATATGCAATGAAAATGTTCATCTTTAGTGCATAATTTGAAGTTATTGGGTTATTTAGCAGTGATTACTCACTGATTTTCATTCATGTCACAAAAAGGAGAGAAACGACAACATGAAAGCAGATAAAAATATGAAAATGTGTTTTTATGTTTGCTTGTCTTTATTCATATTTCTCCTGTGGTTTGGGTACTGTCATGGTGAGTTTCATCCCGTAATGGCAGGAAAAACTGTTCATTTTAGTATGTGAGTGTGTAGATCATGAGTTTGTTTTGTTCTCATTATTAGGGCTGTGCACGCAGATAGAATCTGAAACACATAACCTGTGAAAATAATGAAGAAAGAACACTATTCTGATGTAAAAGTGGGCATACAGGTTTATCTGGCAGTAGACTCATCAGATAACCAAAACAAAAAAAGTCCCACAGGCCATAATTATTTCAGTTTTACATCACTAAAGTCTGCAGGCTGTAGGCTAGATACTGTTAATCCCATTCAAAGTCTTATTTTTCATGGTAGAGTGCTTGACCTCCCCCACCCCCATCCCCTGAAGTGAGGTTGAGCAGCATGTGACTACCTCTACAAAAAGAGGTGGGGGTAATGGGCGAGGATTTAAGCCAAGAATTCATAACGTTTCTGGTTATTTTCTTGGTCTTGGTCTAACGTGAAAGATTGCTGTAATGTGGTCTCTGGAAATCATTTGTTTTCTTCTGTGTTTTGTACCCAGTTATCAACAGTTCCCCCGCCTGTGCGCAACTCAGGAAGCCCTGCGCACCAAGGAGTGCTGCCCGCCTTGGGAAGGAGACGGCTCGGCCTGCGGTGCCAGCTCGGGCCGGGGCACCTGCGAGGATGTGGTGGTCTCTGCGCAGCCCGACGGGCCGCAGTACCCCTTCTCGGGATTGGACGACAGAGAGAAGTGGCCCTTGGTTTTCTACAACCGCACATGCCAGTGTACTGAGAACTTTATGGGTTTTAACTGCGGGGACTGCATGTTTGGCTACTTTGGTGAGAACTGTAATGAGAGGAGAGAGTCTCTGAGGAGGAATATATTTCACCTGTCCAGGGCGGAAAGAATCAAACTCGTGTCCTACTTGAACTTGGCCAAGCAGACAATTAGCAGGGACTATGTTGTGGTGACGGGAACCTACAGGGAGATGCAAAACGGAACCAACCCGATGTTTGCCGAAGTGTCTGTATATGACGTGTTTGTGTGGATGCATTACTACGTGTCCCGGAATGCGCTCTTAGGCGGGAATGTGTGGACCGATGTGGACTTTGGCCACTGGGGGCCCGCATTTCTCCCGTGGCACCGAGCATACTTGTTGCACTGGGAGCACGAGATCAGGAAGCTGACCGGAGACATGAGTTTCACCATCCCGTACTGGGACTGGAGGGATGCCCAGGGATGTGACGTGTGCACAGACGAGCTGATGGGGGACCGGAGCACACAGGATCCCAGTCTTATCAGCCCCGGCTCGGTCTTCTCATCCTGGAGGGTAAACGCGTTCACTTGCTCTCACTTAATTAAGGACGAGACAACCTTTCTTTACGCATACGGCAATTTTTTTAAAACATAAAATATACGATAATCAACTATACAACAACTGCAATAATACAATACTGCTTTTGCAGTCAGCTTTTGGTTTCATACAGTCAACTCGGAGCAGGACTATTTTCAAAGTGTTCTAATTTCAAACATGTCTGTGAAGGTTCTCAGTCATCCAGGTCATCGTAGTCAAAGGAGCTTGCAAAGAAAAGGAAAAGAAGTCCAGACGCTTTTCTTTGCAAGCTCCTTTGACTAATTTCAAACACATTTTCTTTGCATGCTCTGTACTGTTTATTGTCTGTCTGCATCCACAGGTCCTGTGCTCCCAAGCCCAGGACTACAGTGCCAGAGGTGTGCTGTGCGATGCTACAGAGGAAGGGCCCCTGCGTCGTAACCCTGGAAACCACAATCGCAATTTAGTGGAACGACTACCAACTTCAGATGATGTGGAGTTCACGCTGAGTCTGACCAACTATGACACCGGACCATTGGACCGCAGTGCCAACATGAGCTTCAGAAACACTCTGGAAGGTCAGATAAGCCTGACCACATATACAAACCCAGACTGCAATTTACCTCTCTGCACTCCTATTTTTCACTATCACTCATACAGTCTTTGCTTTTACTGCGTTATTTTGATTCTCTGCCTGTCTCTGGGCACCTGAAATGTGTAGGCTGCCCTCGATTTCTCTGGTTATTTCGGGTTCATTTTGAGGCCTTTGAACTGATTTTTGCACATACAGTGAAAATGAAATTTGGTTAAAATTAACCTCAAATTGGAGTCTCCAGTGTTAAAATTCACTCAGTAAAATGCATTACAAAAAACCCCAAAAAACTAGTCCTTCTTGGGTTTACTAACATATAATACCTGTGTAGGATTAAAGTACCTTCAGGATTACAGCAGTGTTTTGCTCAAATTCAGCTGTCATAGAAAGAAAGGGACTAATCGATAAACATTTACAGAAATGTGACAAAATAAAGGACAAGTTTATCAGGTTGTTCGGACATGATGTTCCACCCAAACTGCATCAGTAACTTTGACTGTAAAAGCATCTTGAACCCTACTAGAAGGGATGGAAAGATATTCCCTTAATGAGCGTTTATGGTGATAACATAAAGCTCTGTCTAGCAGATTGGTCCAAAATCCTCAATAGCTGTGCAGTTGTGTTGAGATCTTTTCCCTGCAAGGGCCACACCATATGATTTACATCATTTTCATACGTGCCAAACTAGTCAGTGAGCCCACATAGATCATGGAGAGTGCATTGTCATCCTCTCTTTTAAAATGTTTTATAAAAAGTGATAACTCAGAACAGTTTATCACTGTTTTGCAGTGATCCTTCCTCTTAAGGAGACAAGTGGATAGACAAACAGAGCCACTCTATCCCCTTACTAAAGGGCTTAAGGTTTCAAATTTATCCGTAAATTTCCTTTGACTGGAGCTATATAGCTACATAGCTATATTTTGAGACTTCTGCATTGACGTGACATGACTTATGTAAATAAAAACAGAATTTAATTTTGTGTAACATCAAAAACCCAACTACATGCTACTATGTTTGTCAAGCTGATGAGACACTTTTCATTTTATAGGATTTGGAGATCCTCGGACGGGGTTGGGAAACAGTTCTCGTTTGGGCATGCATGCTGCTCTACACGTGTACATGAACGGATCCATGTCTTCAGTGCAGGGCTCTGCGAACGATCCCATATTTCTGCTTCATCATGCCTTTGTTGACTGGTGAGAGACAGAAACACCTTAAAAACACAGAAAACCGTACATTTGCACTCAATGCTTGAACTTAACACTGGTACTGTATTTGTTTTTGTCCCTGTTAGCCTTTATGAGCAGTGGCTCAGGAGGCACAGACCATCTCCATCCCAGTATCCAGAGTCAAATGCTCCTATAGGGCACAACAGCGAATACCACATGGCACCAATCCTACCTCTGCACAGGAACAGAGACTTCTTTATTTCCAGCAAAGACCTGGGATATGAATACACCCACCTGCTAGATGCTAGTGAGTTACCCTATGATCGCCTATGCCAGTCCCTTCTTCTTCTTCTTCTCGTCTCCACTCATTGAACATTTATTGAATTTACCAAACAATGTCCTAATCGCAAACATATATGCTTTAAAGGCTTATAATTTTGCCTTTAGGGGTTTAGGTCATTTACTTATCTTGCTTTGTTGAAACCTAAAAAGTAAACTCTACTTTGACATAACCAGCTATGTCCTCTTTGCAGGTCAAAAGCTAGCAGAATCATGGCACCCTTCCCTCGAGGAGTTGCGGGACATGTGGCCGTGGCTGCTTCTTGCAGGGCTTTGTGGAGGAATTTTGACAATAGCCATAGCTGCTGCGGTCCTAACTACAAAACGATGGCACAAAGGATCATCCTGGTTGCGTGCTAGAAGCTGGAAACATGCATTTGCTCTCCCTGAAAGACAACCACTTATCCGGAGCAATGAAATAGAGGAAACCAACCAACATAACTACCAAACAACTATGTGAAGGCAAAGCCTGTCTAGCTTAGCCTTATCCATCTATGAATTTTAATATAAAAGTACTGTGAATTTTTACTTTGAACTATATGCTAACTAAAAACAACTTCTATGATATCTGATATTTCCAATATATTTAACTGTATTACAAGTGGGAATAAAAACCTGTGCATGCAGTAACTTTCAAAAATGGATTATGGGCCATGTTAAGCTTTAAACGTGTTCCTCCTACAACTGGTAACTTGTCAAACTCTACCAAGAAGATCATTTCTGACATGGTCTTTTTTTTTTTCAAGGGGATGTTCCACAGTGACTCGTCACATTTATTCTCTAGATTTCATACAGTTTAGTTGATTACCTCGAAAATCTGGTCTGGAGTGTGTTGCGTCAGCCATATATACACAAACATTTATTATGGTTTATTAAAAGCACGTCATGTGCATATATACACAACTGCAATTCAGAGTAAAGAGAAAAGTGTTTCGTCAGAGCCTTTTTTCCCTTGTTATGTTTATGTGGGAGTTGACTGAACCACATTTTGATTAATGTTTGAATTGATTCATGTTTGTAATGTGAAAAATGTTTTTTGGAAGAGAGAGAGAAAAAGTTTTATCTGCTTAAAAGTGAAGAACCGAGACTTCAGCAGCAACGGATTAGGTTCAGATTTCTAACCTATGACGAATGCAATAGATTAAAAAAAACCACAGTGACATTTGTAAAAGTCCTTGCAATTCCAAAAGTCGATGCAGTTCAAAAGCTTCTTTTGAAAGGTCACACCTACTAAAAAAAGCATTCAGCTTCCCATACTCTTTCACTCATGAAAGAGCGCGAGATTAAAACAAAACCCTGTTCTGCATATGTTATACACCAATACGCCAATTTATTAGGTACACCTATTCAGTTTCTTGGCAACGCTAATATCTAATCAGCCAATCACATGGCAGCATATCAATGCATTTGCGGATGTAGAAATTGGTCAAGATGTCCTGTTTGAAGTTCACACTGTGCATCAGAAATGGGTGGAAGGAAACATGAGTTTAAATCATCTGTGTGAAACAGAAATATGCTTTTGTTCTGTAGCTATGAGACTGAATGTACACTTGCTGACCACTTAAATAAGGTACATCTATTTAACTGCTTGCTAATGCAAATGCAATTGCATGGCAGCGACTCAGTGCATTTAGGCATTTAGACATAGGTGACCTGCTGAAGTTCAAACCGAGCATCTGAATGGTGAAGAAAGGTGAAATAAGGATTAAATGACTTTGAGTGTGTCATGGTTGATGGTGCCAGACATGCTGATGTGAGTGTTTCTGAAACTGCTGATCTACTGGGATTTTCCCTGCACAACCATCTCTAGGCTTTCCGATGCTTTCAGAGAATAGTTGGGAAAAAGAAAATGAGTTCCAGTGAGCTTTGCTAAAAAATGCCTTATTGACACCAGAGGGTCAATAAGGAACAGACTAGTTCAAGCTGTTAGGATGGTAACAGCAATTTAAATAACCATATTACAAAACAGGGTATGCAGAAGGGCACTGCTGAATGCACACGTTAAACCTTAAAGCAGATGGGCTACAGCAGCAGACAGGGTCACTGCTGTGAGCCAAGAATGGCAAACTTTGAGTCTATTAGTACCAAGTGATAATTGTTCAAATACCTCAGCCTACCTAAGCATGATGGACACTTCCAGCAGGATAACACATCTCATCACAAACCTCAAATTATCTCACACTGGTTTCTTGAAAATGGCAACGCGGCCTCAATTTAATAGAGTACCACTGGGATGTGGTGGAATGGAAAATTCACATTATGCTTGTACTGATGCGATCATGTCAATATGAACCAAAATATCAGGAGGGTTTCCAGGTCCTTGGTGAATTTATGCCATGAAGAATAAAGGCTGTTCTGAAGACAAAAGGTTTATTTAGCAAGGTGTACATGTTTGAATTCAAATTGCGACACAAACCATAGACAACCACTCCAGTTTTAAAATTTAATCTCAGAAGTTTATTTATTTTTTGGTCGGACAAACTGCTTCCCTTTCCTAGAACTTTACTTTTCCATTGCTTCTCCTTTTGCCAAATAACACTTCATACAATCTAAGCCTAGACACATGCTTTCGAGCATAGCATTTTATGATACAATATTTTGCTTAAAATACTTTGTATTTAATTGGCATTACAGTACATTCTCATTAAAACCACACTACTTTGTTTTGACAAGAAATAAGATAAATACAGTATCTGAAAGCAAAACTTGTACAAAATTTACATTGAGTGTAGTGAAGTAAAAAACATAATTTGGAGCAAATTTACAATTTTTACTGAGAACGGTATGGATAGTTAGAGTGCATCTCCAAAGTATATCTCAAGAGAATTCAGCTGTGATAGTTCTAGTCTCACAATTGATTCAGTATACATTTCATAAAACACAAGTTTGGATAACATATTGATGTAAGCGGACAAATCAAGACAATCCGGGGCAGCTTTTTGGTCTGACGTATTAAATTTAGGAAAAACAAAAATGATTTTATTCCTGAAAATATGAGATCTGGTCACAGCCACGGTCCATTAGTGTGACATGGGTCTGCATGGGTGTGAAAGTGAGCAGAATTAAAACTGACAACTTATTTTAAGGCATGATGTAATTTTCCAGGGACTTCAGTACAATTGACTGGAAGCCGGCTGAAACTCAGTTTTTAAATCACTGTGGAAAAAAAATTATAAAAAAAAAAATAACAAAAGATTCTGTTACTACAAGTTGACCCCCCCCCCCCCCCCCCCCAAAAAAAAAAAAAAAAACCCACAAGAGAGGGAGGGAGAAAAATCAAGTTCTTTAATTTGAAAAACAAAAACACTGATGTTGACAAAGAAAGGCTAAAGTTAAAGAGGTAACGAATTAACTGTGAGGCATGTGACCTTGGGTTCAGTTAAGCATACACACCGTGTCTTTATTTTCAATCTTATCAGTCATCTTCATCTTCATCCTCGTCCTCACTGTCAGATTTTTTCTTCTCGCTCTCCTTGGGTGGAGCAGGAGGAGGAGGAAGGTCCAGACGGGCCCAGGACATCGCCTCGGACTTCTTCATGGCTACCTCGATCTTGGCCGCCATCATGTTCACCAAACTTTTACTCACGTCTATCACCTGCAAGACAAAAGACTCCGTTAACAAACAGGGTGCGAAAAAAAAGAAAAGAAAGAAATTTAAATTTGCTATTTTTCCTGTTGGTTTAAATTACATTACAATTAAAGAAAATAAATGAGTTCAAACTGAATGAAATGTAGTGCAGACTAATAACATAATAATAAATAAGACTTACTCCCCAAAGGCTGATTTTCTGCTCAAATTCCTTCTCTCCATCAAATATAATGTGTATGTCGAGCTGAAGGAGAAAAGCAAAAATCAACATTAGATAATAAGAAGGAAAAAAATCCAAACCCAAGATGTTTTGATATGAAGAGGGACGATCGGATAGACTCACCGTAGTGCTGTTGGCATCCACATAGCTTAGCTCTGGGACCGCGTTCTTGGCATAGATAGAAATGATGACCTGCGTCCCAGTCTGGTGCCAGTCAAACCGACACGGGACCACCTTCTTACCCTGTAAAGAATTTTCATACAAGACAAATGTTCAAATTCAGCTCTTCAGCCTCCGCCAGCAGACACCACTAGATGGAGTCACAGGTGAGTTTCCTTTATGCAGGCCTGCACACATAAATGATTACCTGCTGCCAAGCTGGCACACCTACCGCATCTTTTTTCCTCCATAGATGTGTTCCCTTTGTACAGCCCTCTTGAGAGAGGAAGGTATTAAAGTCTGAGGTTTTCCTTTTACAGCAGCTCCAGTATTTCATCCTGGAGATGCGGGAAAGATATAACACCTGCTGGATTTTTAGCAGTCAATAACTTGTCACTCAAGAGAAAAGGTAAACAAGACTAACAGGAGAATCCTAATGGTGCCTTCATGTTTCTTTTACAGAGAGCAGATCTAATATTCCGCATTAATGTAAGAAACACACAGGTGGAAAGGAGTCGGGTGAATTTAACACTCTCTACATAATAATTTGAAAACGCGATCAGCAATACTAACCCTTCGTGAAAGATGGGAAATCCAGCATGGTATAGGCACACATCCAAATCACTTGCAGGTCCTTCAAAACTCTGAGGATAACAAGAACAGTTGAGCCCTTAACAAACACAAACACCTTTTTTGCTTTTTTTGTCAGGTGAAAAAATGTAAATGAGGCAATTAGCTCTTTTTTAACCACTAAATGTCTTGAGTTAAAGTTTTAGAATTCCAACTTTGTTACTTCAACTCTTGTTGAGCCTGAAGGCGCCCAACAACAACTTCCTCAACTGTCCTGCTTATAAAAATCTAAAGCTCAGCGGGGGAAATAATTATTTGATGCCCCGCTGAATTTGGAAGTTTTCTCACTGAAAAGAAATAAACAGCCTCCAATTTTTATAGTAGTTTCATATTTAATGGAGAGAGAGAATATCAACCATAAATCCATGGAAACAAACAAACAAAAAAATCCCACGTTACATAAAAGTTCGAAGTGATTAGAATGTAAGTATTTGATTCCCATCAAATACGGGCTCGTCTTAAATTTGACAGTGAACATTTAAATGATTCAGAGAAGGCCTGGGAGAAAGTGCTGTGGTCAGATAACCAAGGACCAACTCTTTAGCATCAACTCACTCGGTTGTGTTTGGAGGAAGAGAAATGCTGAGTATTACTCAAAGAATGCCATGCCCACAGTCGAGCACAGAGGGGGAAACGCTATGCTTTTATCCCTGCTAGAGGTACAGGACGACTTCACTGAAATGAAGGGTCAATGGAAGAGGCATGTACTGTCAAATGTTGGACGAGAACCTCCTTCAATCAGCCAGAACACTGAAGATGATTATTCCAGAATTACAAAGACCCAAAAATATACTGCTAACACAACAAAGGAGTAGCTAGCTGGTCTTTATACCCCAGTCCTATAGAAAATCTATGGAGAGAGCTGAAGCTTGGAGTTGCTTATTAGGAGCATAGAAAACAAAAGGAGTGAGTTTCTGTAATAAGGAGTGAGAAAAAAAAATCACTTCTGAGCTATGTGCAAACCTGGTGACCAAATACAGGAAACATCTTACTGCTCTGCTTGCCAACAAGGGTTTTCCCACAAAGTATTAATTCATGTTTTTTGGGAGGATTAAATACTTTTTTCACCCAATGACATTCAAAAACAATTTAGAACTTTTATGCATTTTTTTTCTGGAAATGACAGTCTCTTAATTTCTTTGCAACTCAGCAAATGATCATTTCCACTGACTGTATTCTGTAAATACTATTGTAATAGTCTATGTACCAATGTTTTAGAAAAATAGTTCCTGCTAAAAGTCCAAAAAAGTACCAATCCAGGCTTCTATAAAGACACAATCTTATGGATAAACTAAAAGCAAGAAACCCCTGAGGAAATGTGTTGTGGCTTTCAAGCAAACAAGTTAAAGTACAATTATGTAAATCACAACAATCCCACTCTAAGCTTCTACTACGCATGTCAATGACAATTTTACTCACAATTTCTGTTCTAATCTTAGAGTTTCTGCTCTGACAGACCCGATTAGCTTGAGCCCCCAAAAACTTAGCTTTATATCCATCTCAGAGAAAATGCAGAGACAGAGGAAAAAGATCCACTTCCCCTTTTTCAGAGAGCAGTTTTGCAATACAATTTATCACGAACAACTTGGAATTACACATATACTTACAAAGAAACAATACAACATATGAAACAAATGTGACTTCATACATTAAAGCTGCTGTTAGTACTTACTTTAGTACAGCCTCCGTTTTTACAGGACGTTCCAATTTTGATCTCGTCACTTTCTTCCTCTATAAAGAGAAAATAATTGAGCCCATGAAGAAAATTATAAAACAGTACATTGATTCTTATGAAGCTTTAACTCAAATTATATTATGTGAATGACACAGACGATGGCAGCTTCCCAGCAGAAGTCCTACTGACACCATCACCCTTCAGTCTAAAATGTAAGAGGTAATGAGAGAAACAAAAAATACAAAAAACAAATTCAGCTCTTACCTTTTGTCTCTTCAGCATTTTCAGTTAGTTTAAGTTTCTCCAGAGCCTGCTTCAGAGATGCAGAGACTTTATGCTGCAATCTCACCGCTGGCTCATCAGGACTATAACAACAAATATATATTAAAATACTATAAGGAAAGGAAAAAAAAAAAAAAAAAAAAAAAATGTGCCTCCATGTGCAGTAATCATTTGGAAGGGTAATTTTTGGTGCAAACCCAATCTAGGATCTATACTCTGCTTGAGAAGGGCTTTAATATTTCAGTGTTAAGTGCTTGAGCCTGTCCACTTTCTTTGAACAGTGGGGGAAACCACCCAGGTTAAAAAACAAAACCCCAAACCTTGGTAAGAACACTTCAGAGTATCCGTTGATGCTTAGCATACGTTTGAAGATTTAAGTCCTAAAAATACCTCGTAAACAGAGCTTATTTTTCATGACAATTTAGTTGCCTTGACTTTAGATTTAAAAACAGTAATCCGTTCAGCCTTAGGTTCAAGTGCAACACACACAAAAAAATGACAACACAGAAACATGATGCCTCCAGAAATGGCTATCGCTCACATGAAAGCATTAAAAAACATAAAAATATGGCTGATGCTAACCTTGGTCTGCATATCGCCTCCTGAGGTTTCGGTGCAGAGATGATGTACTCATTAAACTTTGGCTTTTGGTCCTCTAACTCCTTCTTTTCTCCTGAAGATGTCACATCTGGTTTCACCGGCTCAGGGGGCTTCTCTTTGTTGTGGGGACCTTTTGTACAGCCCTGTGAGGAGAAGGTCACCATGTTGGACTGGCACAAAATAAAAGCTCAGGCTGTTTTGGCCATGGCAAAGGTGCCAGTCAATAACTATGAAACAACAGAGACATCACCATGGAGAATAGTGCAGAGAAAATGACTAAGGTTAAACAGAGAACTTACAACAATGCTGAGGAAGTCTGAGAAGTCAGTAGTTCTTCTCTTGCAGCAGGACCATCCCTGAAGGAAATAACAGAAACATTAGCTTTGATCAAATAACAGGAAGAGGACACAAGCTAGCTGTGCTTTTTTGGGTGCTTTACCTTCAAGGCATCGTGGAATACTGGGACTCCTGGATGATAGGTGCAGCCATCTGTGAAAACAAAATGCATCTTTGATTAACTTTGGGGAGAAATCGTGTAGTTGTGGGAACAATGACTGTTTACAAGGCTGCTCTAAATAGCCGCTGTGGAAAAGTGTACGTTTGTTTTGAAAAATGCTGACTTTATGTAATGATGGGTAGTTTGCAGTCAAGTTTGGCCACTCAGAGTATTTATTAAAAGGTACTCAGAATGATTTAAAGACATAATGCAAAAAATTTGAACTGACATTCTAATATGTGCATATGTAAACTGTAGGATTAAAAACAACAACAACAACATATATACCAATAACTACAAGAAGTGTTTACCGGAAAGACAGAATGGCATGAACATCCTTAGTTATCAAAAAACACATTTTTATTACTTGAGCAATCTACAGAGCACAAAGTACAATATATACATACACATTTAACCAATATATTAAAAACAGTATGAATATTTGAAAATAACAAATTTGTGATATACTTTAGTCACACGACCATCATCATTATTTGAGGTTTTACTGTAACTCGTATTCTATTTTCATAATCTACTCTTTAAAAATAAATCGCTGCAGAACAAATAAAGAAAATTGGCCAGTGGGTACCATAAATCAAGCATTTTCCCTGTAGTACAGCCAGAGCTGTGCCCAATCTGTGCTTCCTGACTTTGACACACCTCTTGCATACCTCTGAAGGTAAAGATAATATACTCTACTGTTATGAGAAAAGAAGCATCCCATTAAAATGGAAATCAGACTGGACTCCTACACAGGGGGTGTGCACAATGTTAGATTACTTGAGGATAGAGGTGGACTATTCTAAAGAAAGGAAATAAGTCACTTTGAGGTTTCTGTCGTGGGAGCTGAAGACAAAATTGCGATCTTGAATTTTATTTATTTATTTTTCAATGTGGCTTCATATAAACACGAACAACACATCTGTTATAAGGAGAATGGTGTGGCTTATAATGACAGCGATCGTCTTCCTACTCCACAGTATTTGTGGGTTTTGTAAGGTGACTGAAAATGCACATTTTTTAAAGAAAACAAAAAAGGGTAGAATTTAATTAGTTATCCTTTACATGCATGAAATATTAATAATCACAAATTCGCCATATGTCAAATAAAAACTGGACTTTAACTGTATAACAGGCTGGAAACACCAACTGAACTTTGGGCCTCCTTTAAATTTGTAAGATCTATGTCGTAGATCTATATTTTGCTAAAATTTAAAAAAGGTAAAAAATATATATTTGAAATGCAAAGTGTTGTTTTTGTTGGCTTGCCTGAAACACCTCTGTCCCCTGTGGCATCTTAGTTAAACTACAGACATGGCCCCTCTTCTGGGTACATGTAAACACATCATGTTTGCCTGTGTAAAATGTCCTGATTTCTAACTGGTTGCTCCACCTGCTCTCGCTTTCACGTATCGATGTGTAGCTGCTGGCAGTGAACACTCTGGGCTCAAAACACAGTTTGGCTTCCCTCAAGGGTAAGCCTAGCAGTCAGAAAAAAAAGATAATGATAAATACATTGCACTTCTTTTCATTCATTGTGTGTATCGCTGAGGAAGTAGTTTCCCCCTACTAATTTTACATCTTTGACTGTCAAGCGAAGACATGCGGGATATACAACTGCTTATTGAAACATGCTCCAAGTACAGAAAACACTATCAAATATAGAAACCACGTAGGCTAACCAGCAGATGGAGTATCATCCGAGTTATGAGAATGATTATTAGTTCAACTTCCAACATCAGGGTCAGACAGCCAACCTCAGTAACCTCGAAAGTCACAAGGGAGCTCATCGCTTTTAGTTGGTGCATTTCAGAGTGTTATCTGTGTTTGTAACTGATTTAATCACAAATACGTTTCATAACACAGAAGCACTTGTTACCTAAATGTGCATGTATTTACTTGTGTTTTAAGGTTTGCCCCCTCCTCCCTCCCCGTTGTTGTGCTGGTATTTCTTAAGGCTTTTCTTGTATATATTTTCTTGCACACTGTGGTGACTCTTTTAATAAGTAGTTAACTGCCTACTGGTCCCACTCGTCTCTTCAGTTTTCTCTTTAAATTGTTTGCATTGATTATGGAAAGCAGTTAAAAGCAGTTAAAAGCGAGCTATCATCTACTTTCTTCTAAAGCCAAGTGGAAAAGTTCAATGATTCACAATAATTAATAATTCAGTCACATAATTACCAGCCGGATGAACTAAGATCACTATAAGAGATGCCGACTGTAAGCAAGTGATTAAAACTTCCAACGTTGAATTGAAAATGTGACTGCCGCATTCACACTGCTTATATGGCTACACATGTGACGTTGTATACGTGAATAACGATCATTAGATACTTTATGTGGAAGAAACCGGCTTTCTGAAACTTTAAACCGCTTACAGCGTCCGCCGCACAACGGTCCCGCAAAGTCTAACGTTGCCTTTTAATCGCAGGAGCTTAACATGCTAACTACAGCATGATAAAACTAACTCGCAGAGGGCCCACGTGTTATTTACCAGATATAAAACGAAGGAAACGAATGAATTAAGTTGAACAGCTAACTGACATAAGGTTAGCAACACGGGCCCATCGGGCCTGCTCACGGTAGAAATTTCCAGATGATGAGAGGTTAGCTTGCTAACACTCAGGGAACATACAATGGATATCGGTGGTAAAGTAAGACCACTCACCGGCTTGGTTATTTTCTGGATCAAATCGCTGTCCACATCCCTTATTATAACACAAAACAGACATAGTGACTGATGGGAGAAGTACAACGAATGATCAGATTTCTAACTAACCACTACAGAGCTCGTGTGTCAGAGAGCTCGCCGCCGTTTGCTTTAAGGTGTTGAACATTACACTTCCGGATGTTGTCGGCTGCACTCGGCAAAGATCGGCGCTTGCCCGCCACCACCTCCAGCCTGTGAGCGCACTCCGGTCCCACACAGGCGACAGCTGATGCTGGCCGCTTCCAAACTTGCAATAAGCGACATCTTCTCTGGTTCACATCTCTCTCGGACTTTAACCTTATAGAAAACGAATGTAGAACTTATCTAATCTTAGTTTGGTTGTAACTATTGCAAATGCAAGCCGGGATAGCCCTCTGCACTCAGGCTTACAGTTATCAGGTGCATGGAACGGGGGCAATAGCTATATAGTTTTACGAGGATAGCTGCAGTGTACTAGATAACTGCCTATCGGGATATATCTAAAGGCTTTTTTTCGCGCATCCATAAGCGGCCATTTTGCCTTTCTTTCTTTTCTTTTTTGTAATTATTGAGTGAGAATGGGACAGGATTTAATTTCACTGATTGCATCGGTTTCACCTAAAGGTAGGTCACTTTGCAATTTGTAAGTGAAGTCTGTACAAATGTATCCAGCACCGGTACTTAAGCGACACACTGTAGCAACAAAGTGTAAGTTAATAAACTCGTCGATTTTGCACAGAGACGCGTTTCACTGGATTACTGCAGGACACGATTGTGCAGATCTCCCGGCATAGCCTCTCAGCAGGGATGTTGATGTTAAATCGCTGGATTGTGATTGAAGATTTATTTATTTATTTATTTATTTATTGCTGGTACAGTCCTATCTATAGATCCGGTATATTTCAGTGTTTCTCGAAGTTGAGTCATGATCATGTAGAGACCTATGGTTTAGGTGAATGGCACGGTATCTAAAACAATAGTTAAAAAAACAGCAATAAAAATTTGTAGGCAACAGAAGAAGAATTTTTTTTTTTTAAAACTTCTTTGTTTTTATTATTTTGCCCTTTTTGTTGTCTGACACTTGTTAAATTGGTTTTGAATTGGTTGTCTGTGCTTTCACAATGATGTGTTTGTTGTAATTATGTTCTACTTTCTGAAAATATCACAGCCCTGCTTGTCTCTGTTAAAGGAGTCTTTATTATTATGACCCCTGTTATTTTAGATTTGATGATGATGTGTTTCTGTAAGACTGTGCAAATGAGCTGTGGTTTGAATTTGATTCGTTGCTTCACAGCCTTTCTCATTGTTTCAATGCAAAGTGTGAGCATCATCATATCAATGTAGTGATAATAACTCCCTCTAAAATGTTTTTGTGCCTGATCATCCAAAGTTTTTTTTTTATCAGCAGAACACACATTCCTACCGAATGACCAACTAAAATCAAGTCCTTTATTTTAATTGTGATTCTTTCCAAATACAGGGTGACTGGATGATGGGATAGTGATGAAGCCCAATCGGTGGGGAAATATGCACCCCCTGCCCAGCTTCTCTCTTCCGTTCCTTTTTATTTTCTTTTTCTTCTTCCTCTTCATATGTTTCCACTCAACCCGTGCCCAGCTTCTGACAGATTCTAGAGCAGGGCAACGCTTGCTGCTCTTCACTCAGCCTGCATATAATGTGTCCATTTTTGAGAACTCTGCTGCAAGAACCTATACCAAAAGTGAGGCCAAAATGGGCATCATTCTTGGGCCACCTTGGTCTTTTGAGATAAAATACTCCATTGTGTTGGGAGACAGTGAAGGCATCTTTCAGGCTGAAGATTTTGTAATGGGAGATTTTTGTTTTCTCCGCATATGCACTAATGGAGGTAGTGGTGCTATACTGAATCGGGAAGTACAGGATAATTACACTCTGACAGTTAAGGCCTCGGCCCCAGGAGGCCTAGAGGCTTTATCCACTGTTTATATCAAGGTCTTGGATACAAATGACCTTCGACCTCTATTTTCCCCAACTTCCTATGCATTTGTTGTTTCTGAGAGTGCCCCTCTGGGTGCCAGCATAGGACGTGTGACAGCCACAGATGCTGACGTAGGCTCGAATGGAGAGTTTTACTACTTTTTCAAGAATAAAATAGATCTTTTTGCTGTTCATCCGACGAGCGGGGTCATCACCCTGACTGGTCGACCAAGGATGGACAAACAGGACCGATTTGAGCTGGAGGTACAGGTGGTTGACAGAGGGATGAAACTCTATGGGAACAGTGGTATCAGCAGCACAGCAAGGCTTGTACTAACTGTGCAGCGAGTAAATGAATTTGCTCCCGTTCTTAGTGCAGTCGCTGTTGTTCCATTGTGGGAAGAAAAGAATCCCGTGTATGCAGTAATTAATGTGGAGGACAAAGATGAAGGGATATCCGGAGATATAGAGTGGGTGTCCATCATTGAGGGGGATCCCTTCGAGCAGTTTGTGGTTGATCGTTCGCCTCTTGGGAACGAGTACAGAGTTAAAACGTCGGAAGCTGTCAGCTGGGATACATTCCCCTATGGCTGCAACTTAACATTTCAGGCCAAGGACAGAGGTATGCCTCCCAAGTTTTCTAATACCCAAATTGTTCAGTTGTTGGTTACAAAACCGGACCCAGTGATGGCGAGTTTCGAAAAAGATGTTTATGTAGTCACGCTGAGTGAAATCGCTCCCCCAGGCTCTGTTATAGAGGTGGTGAAAATATCCCCGGCTCCTCTGAGAGTCAATTACAGCTTCAGCAACCCTTCAGATCCAGTGTACTTTGATATAAACCCTTTGACTGGAGTTATTATGACCACCAGGCAGCTTACAAGGATATCACAGGATTTCATGGTGATGGAGGTAGTTGATATGATAAGTGAGCAGCGAACAAGTGTCCAAATTCAAATCGAGGATGCTAATGACAACTCTCCAGTGTTCAACAAGCCATTCTACAATATTGCCGTCAACGAGAGCGTACCTGTAGGTACTGTTGTCCTTGTGGTCTCTGCTGTTGATGATGATAAAGGGGAGAATGGGTATGTAAGTCACACTATTAGTGGTGAACAGTCTCTTCCATTTAGCATAGACCAGAAAACAGGGGAGGTGAGAATTACTAGAGATCTGGACTTTGAATCATCAGATGATATCTACACTTTCGCAGTGCGTGCCTCTGACTGGGGTTCACCCTACAGAAGGGAGAGTGAGGTTAATATCACCATACGTGTAATAAATATCAATGACAATCAGCCTCTTTTTGAGAAGGTTTCTTGCAGAGGGATGATAAGCCGTGACTTCCCTGTCAACCAGACTGTTGTCACCTTGTCAGCAATTGACATGGATGAGCTAGGACTAGTTGAGTACAAGATACTCTCTGGGAATGAGTTAGATTATTTTAACTTAAATCCAGACTCTGGGGCTTTGTCACTGAAAAGATCGTTAGCAGTGGATAGTTTAAAAAGTGGGGTATTCAACCTCAAAGTTGTTGCAACAGATGGAGAGATGTTCTCTGAGCCCACATTTGTGAATATATCAGTGGTGAGGGGTAGGATTCCCCCCAGAGGGTTCAACTGCAAGGACACAAGGGTAGCCCAGCTTTTGGCAGAAAAAATGCTCTCAAAGGCATCTGCTATGGCTAGACCGAGACCAGATGAGAGCTACACAGATATTTTCTCTACAAACAAACAGCCTCCACAGTTTGAAGCCTTGCCTACAAGCATTCTCGTGAGAGAAGACCTCATTCCCGGTGCCAGTGTATTTCAGGTGCGAGCGCGAGATGGTGACACAGGCTTTAATGGCCGCGTTCTCTTTTCCCTTTCTGATGGTAACAAAGAAAACTGCTTCAATATTAACATGGAGAGTGGGCTGATAACTATACTGCGGCCACTTGACCGTGAACGAGTGGATCGTTACTTCCTTAATATCACCATCTATGATCAGGGCATTCCTCAGATGTCCAGTTGGAGATTACTGACAGTGATCATTGAGGATACAAATGACAATGACCCTCAGTTTTATCAGGACAGCTACTCTGCCCTTGTTTCAGAAAACGCAGCCATTGGCATGGAGGTTATAACCATCACTGCATTTGACAGAGACATGGGTCAAAATGGACAGCTCTCCTATATAATGCTCACCAGTGTTCCTCAGTTTGGTATTGACAGTGAAACTGGAAGTGTATTTGTTGCTAGCCAGCTGGATAGAGAAACATTTCCAATATTCATATTGAAGATTGAAGTCAGAGACATGGCTGAAAGAGGCACTCGAAGGTCCTCAGTGACTACTCTAAGTATAATCTTGGAGGATGTCAATGATTGCGCTCCAGCTTTCATCCCTACCAGCTATAGTGCTCGAGTACTAGAGGATCTCCCATCCGGGACTGTGATTACCTGGGTGCAGGCTCAGGACCCAGACATCGGACCTGGAGGACAAGTTCGGTATTCCTTAATCAATGACTTTAATGGCACTTTTGAGGTAGGTGATGACACAGTGTGAACAGAATCTTGCACACGTTAAGATTTTAATTTTTTTTTACATTTATTGAAGTATAGATTGTTTATGATGTAATTATTTTTATAGATCGGTCCTATAAGTGGGGTATTGACAATTAGAAAGGAGTTGGACTTTGAGAAACAACAGTTTTTCAACCTGACGTTGCTTGCTGAAGACAGAGGAATCCCCAGCCTTAGGAGCCAGACGTTTGTGGAGGTAGAGGTGCGTAGCACACATGCTCAAATATTCTACATCTCAGGGATCACCATCTCCATCACCATCTCTATCTCACCCTCTCCCTAGCACCTGTCACATCAATCTGCTACATGTCCTCCTTTACTTCATCCACAAATCTTGTGTGTGATCCTAACCGGCAACTCCATATCTAACATCCTTTGTAAAATAATTTCATCATCCCTCCTCTCCACACATCTAAACAGTCTCAGTCTTGCCTCTCTGACTTCGCCTCCAACCGGCTTAACCTGACCTGTTCCTTTGACATACTTTTTTCTAATCTTGTCCATTCTGGATACTCCCAGTGATCTTCAGCTCTGCCACCTCCAGCCCTGCCTCTCAAATGCAAATTATCAATGTTGTCAGCTTACATTACATTATTATCAATAATTTGGGGTGTTAGTGTCAAGGTTCCTGTCACGGTCTGGCTGGCAGACCGTGGGGAGATGGGGCAACAGTGTTTATTTACAAGGTGGTGAAGTAAACAACAATAAATCCCCAGTTTCCCAGACTCCGTGTAGTGTCTTCTTCCCAAAAGTCCCCGTGTAGTGCTCTCTGCCCCAGTGTCCCTGCACTCCCCGTGCTCACTGCTCCTTCTCGTCCCACACTCCTCCTGAGGGGAAAACAATAGAGGTAGCCGTTACACACTGTATCCCAGCAGGCATACACTAACACTTGACTGTGCTCGAAGACTGACGTGTAGTCAAACGCAATAATCCAGCGTCGGTAGAAGCTCCATCACTCTTCTAAATAGCTCCACCGACGAGCCCAGATGAGGAGCAGGTGTGCGGCAAGGACTTCGGGTGTGGCCAGCCCTCAAGTCAGGCCACGCTCCCAGGGCTGAAGGTGCCTGTAACTTGGCCACAGAAGAAAGGCAACACAGCCACCTGCCTACATACAGATGTGCACAGGGGCAGTGCAGACAACACACCAAATAATAATAATAATGATAATAATAATAATAATAATAATAATAATAATAATAATAATAATAATAATAATAATAATAATAATAATAATAATAATAACAATAATAATAATAATAATAATAATAACGATAATAACAATAATAATAATAATAACAACAATAACAACAGTCCTAGTCCCCACTGCCCACGGACCCCGAGTCCCCAGAGCCGGGTCCGTGACAGTTCCGGTCTTTTGGTTAGTGCCACCGTCTCTAAACCATACATCATAACAGGTCTCACTACCATTTTGTGAACCTTCCCTTTAACTCTTATTGTTATTCTTCATTGGCAAATCACCCTTGAGGCTTTTCTCCACCCACTGCACTCTTTGATGAGTGAATGATCAATTTTGTCAATTTACATTATCATTGATGATTTGGTTGGTTATTTTCAAGGTTCCAGTTGTTGATAAGATGTCCAATTGTATTTTTTTAGATCTTTCTTCTTTTAATTCTTCGCTCATTTTTATGACACTGGTTAGATAGATGATTAAATGCGTGACAGCATTTAGCTCACGGTACATTTAACTTCCAAGACAGGCAATAACACGTACAACAGTGAAATATACAGATGGTCTACTGATGCCACACAATTACACACTACAGATAATATCACACAGTTTTTCTGTCATAATTAATGTGCACCATTACATTTCTTCAGGTGGTGGACGTCAATGAGAATTTGTATGCGCCTTACTTCTCCGACTTTGCTGTGAGAGGCTCAGTGAAGGAGAACTCTCGTGCAGGTACAAGTGTCATGACTGTCAATGCTAAAGATGACGACAAGGGACGAGATGGCGTGCTGAGGTACTCTATCCAAGGAGGCAGCGGCCTGGGCTCTTTTACCATTGACGAAGACACAGGTGTGACACAAGATCAATTTTTAAGCCTATTTATGTAAAGTGAAAATCCAATAACCCATAGTGCCATGCTTAGAATATCAACATCTAAGTTTTTGCATAGGAAATATTTTCACATGCCTTTCAAGATGGCTTGCCTAGGTTTTTATTTGATTTGCTTAATTGTAATTTGTAGAGAAAGTATGGCCACTTGTCAGTTCTTGAGTGAATGCGAATATGTTTGTTACAGAAAGAAATTCAAAGAGCTTGCGAGGTATAGCGACAGTCACTGTGTTAATGGGGCCTCACGTGGGAGCTGTGTACTGGGAGATCATTACTGTAATGAGGGCAGCATGGCAGCCACATTGGCTGGGCCTCAGGCCGCTCTGTACAACTCATCCAGTGCTGAGCGGCTAACATTGATCAAGGCTCTGCTGCACAACAGCCCCGTCCTTCCCAAGTACGGAGAAATCACTATGACTTATTTAAGGAGGCCTGACCCAAAATAAGCATGCACACTCCAACTTTCCTGCAGTGTGAAACTGCAGCTGAAAACACGTTGATCCAAACAAGAAGCCATGACTCACTCACCCAGGGATAAAATGAATCAAATACCAAATGTGAAAATAGGACGCCTCATTTTAGTGCATATTGGGTCATGTACTATAGCTGTGCAACTTAAATTTTAGTCTTAACTGTGAGTATTGTCTGAATGTTACAGGCTAACTACTGAAGATAGCACAGATACAAATGCACAAAACATCCACAGTGCCTCCCCCTTCCCCAATAAGGTGCATGTCATTAAATGTAAAAATGTAAAATAATTAATAACATGAGCACATCGATAAGATCTTACAATTTGCTTTTTAAAAAAAAAAAAAAAAAATCAGATAAAAAGCTATGTTGTGGGCACATAGATGTATGCTTAAACATTTATAGCTACTGTCATCAATACTTTTCCATGAAAACCTGAAAAAGTGTGACTAAGAACTCTTTCTTTTCCACCAGTCATCATTGCATCATTGCAGTCTCTGCTTTTGTCCATCATGCTGAAGCTTTTAAACCTAACAGTTCAGTGTCTGTCCATGGTGCTGAAATGCTGAACCTTCATGCTGAAACCAGACCCTCATTTGCTCTTCCCTACATATAGTGAATGAGACTTAATATACTTGCAGGTAGTAAGCCTTCACATTCTCTTTCTTCTTCACATGGCAGTTTTTTTCTAATCCCATCTTAAAATAAATATACAGCTTTTGCAGTAATCGCTGTTGTTTATATTTTATTTGACACATCCATATTTTAATTTTGAATAGGAAACCTAGTTTCCCAGAGTTAGCATTGCCTGTCAAACCATTCACTGCATACATGAATAGTTTTAAATAAAAGCCACCAATCACTGTCTAAGCGATGTGGCAAAAGTAAACAATACACCAAGGACAGGCGATGATCATGTTGTGATCATCATGCTATTAGAAAACTGTGCATTAAATAAAATAGTTAATTTTTGTAATTGCAAGCTTTAAACAGCTACATTTATACATTTGCATACTCTATGTATGCTGTGTACTCATCAGCAAAACAGTTTTACAGTGCATGTACTGATCCATACAAATGCTTGTAATAGTATTTGGGGTTTTTATTCCCTGGAGTATTAATACCTCAGTAAGGAGCATCAGAGCCAGTGAGAACGTTTACTGAGTGTAGATTTTCCAGGAGAAATCAGACTGCTTGTTAGAGCAGAAAGTGAAGGGAGAGGGAAGTGGAAGTGAAGCGAAGAGAGGAAGGAAAAGCATGCAGGGGAGTCAGGAGTACATAAAAAGTGTCAAAAGAAAATACAGCTTTCTTCCCCCCAGACCTATATATATATATTTTAATGTCTTCTGGAAAGTTTTCTTTTTTTTAACTTAGAGTTTTTTTCCCTAAGCATGTGAAATGCTAATGCCTTTTACTATCGAAGGACACGATACAGTAAGAACATGCCAAGTTTTCCCTTATCATCAAGTGCTTCATTTTATCGTGTAGAAGTCAGCGTTGTCAGGCACGGACAGAGTAGCACTGCTTTGTACTCCCACCATGCATTTAGCTGCCATGTTGAGTGGCTTTGCTCTGGCTGCTTGTCAATCTGTGGCTCTTAGTGCCAGAACTAAATATGTGATGAGAGAGTGAGATGGACAGTGAGTGAGAGTGAAAGGGACAGAGAGAAAAATAGAAAGAATGAGAACTCCCTTTTGTTTAACCCGTCTCAGCTAATGCACCCCTTACTCCCACCCCCACTTGTAGTTTGTAAATCAGCTCTTTGATGCATCGTGCATAGCACATGACACCCCTATTGTCAGTCATAGCTGCTGTTAATGAGTGCCCTCTTTACCCGCGTTTGATATTTAGATGTTTAAATGACTCAATCATACGTGGGTGGAAAACACACAGGCTAACAGAAAAGAAGACGGATCTTCTCTGGCTTTAAACCTTAGCTCTCCTGCACTTTGAACAAAAATTTGTATTCCTGTCATTGGTTTGGGTGGAGAGCAAGCCCTGCAATTTCTCATTGGACAGCTGTCAAACGCCACTGCTCCTCTATTAGTGGGTCTGCAAGCTCCAGGATTTGTCACAGTCAGGATAAAGCATTCTTTAAGTTACAGGCAAACACTTTTAAAAAGCACTCAGTCTTCATTTAATAAAATGAATAGGCCATATATTCTTCTGATGTCCTCTTTTATAGCACATTCAGAGCTATTCAGTTGTGTCTCAAGAGAGAAATGTACACAATATTTTGTCATCAATCTTAGGATCAATTATTTGATATGGTGACATTAATTAAAAAATGGGATCACAAAACCTGTTTCTCAAGAATGGGGATGGTGAATAGACGCGGCAGATGGATGTAAACCCAACCAAACGCTGAAGTTCCAGATTAGAAAATGTGCTCTGACCCTTCAATTTTTTTTGTTCACTATTTGAAGTGCGTTATTTATGGTGAGAATGGATGCTGTCGAGTCAGATTTATATTGAATTCACTGAATAGTGCCTGTCGGTCTTAAAGTTCAAAGAGCTTTAGAAACAGCCAGCTCTGTTTTCCTTGTCTCTCTGTCAAGCTGTCTGACAGAGATGAGGTTTGAAAAGGACATGGTCAAGGACGACAGGGTAAGGGTGTATCTTAGCAAACACTTTTACTATGCATTGTGCGTGTTCTGGGCAGCGGCTTAGTCATAATCAGACATACTGCCACTTTCTGGTGAAACCAACGCACCCATAGTCTCTGATTTATTTGTGTGTACCTGGGGATGCAGACCTTGTGGATGAATTGAAGGCAAAGTTATGCAACAGATCTGCTGTATGACAAGCTTTCTTTCCTCCAACACCACAAACAAATATTAAATATGTCTGAAAAGATAAACCGGTGTCTTTTTCAGCATATTGAGAAAGAAGAACTGATGTCAAACTTGTTCTTGGGTTTCTTTGAGTACTTTGTTGTAGCATTGAGCATGATACTCCAGGGGTTGGAGTTCCTAGAGTTCCTCTTAGAGTTTTGACTAGAGGCGTTCGTTTTTTCATTTGGTTAAGTGAAATGATACCCAGTTTAGCCTCATTTTTGCCCCAAAAGCCAAAATTTCTGTTTTAATATATATATATATATATATATATATATATATATATATATATATATATATATATATATATATATATATATATGATGAGCTTATATTCAGATTATGTACAGATGATCTCATACACTCAAAAGGGTTTAAAGAGGTTTCTCTGCTCTTTGGTCTGTGCAAGAAAAGAAAGAAATTATCGTAAGCATAGCCATCTGAGAGAACCACTACTTGTGTTTCAGACCATATTTTCTAAGGGGCAGTAGGAAGCTGGGAAGCCAAAACACTTTGTCTCAGAAATTGCCGTAGATAAATTGAAGGGCTGCATCAAGGCACAGCATAAGATAAATAAGGAAATGTGAGTTAATGCTACTTTAGTAAAGTCTGAGATTAAAACATGGAGCTAGAAATGAGCATAGTAGATCACCTTTTCCTAGCACTTCTTCAATTATCTATAAAGCAGCAGCTTTTCTTTTATGGTACCTACAGTACTGTGCGAAGTCTTTGGCCACCCCTCATGTCTTTATATTTTGCTTCCAAGGAGCCAGACTTATAGTTTTTAAAGTTGTCTTAATCAACAGTTATGCAGACTTTCTTAAGGTCTTTTATTTTTTTTCTTTGGACATTGGCTGCATTTTCACTCACTTTCAGCCCAGTTCCTGTACCTGACCATTTTCAGAGCAATGTTTATTCTTGTCTGTTAAACTACTTAACACTGGGCTACGACTTAATAAGCATTAAAAAGGCACCCAGCTCAAGCGATGAACTAGTGTTGGGTTTACTATTAGACAACTTACTAAGGAACCAAGTTTAAATTGTATCTTTAGGAACTTTTTAAATAATGATACAAAAATACATCATTTGTTCCCATTTCTTTAGTTTAATCTACATAAAAATGCCAACGATTACACATTTTCACAGCCATGAAATAGTGTTTTCTGCACCAACAATGTAATTACTAAATAGCTTTTAGCTGAAAACTTGGCATATTTCAGTATGGTGTTCAGTGTTTCCTTAAAAAATGGACAAGTGGAGGACAAAAGAAACATCTACAAGGCATCAACAGTATCTGAATATTATGTCCTTTAGAAATAGGAAAAAAATCTGGATTTTTGCAATGTACTGTAAATGGTTGTGGTTATAGAATTTTTTAATGATTAGGAATTTAGCATCACAATTGGCAGACCATCCAACTGCCAATACTCCTGTGCAGCCATTCTTATATAATGAAGAAGATCATAACCATGAAATAAAAACATTAAAAAAAAAAAAAATTAAATTTGAGCTTGCTCACCTGCCCAAGCTCAGCTTGTGTGACAGCTTCTTGGGTTTAAATGTATGTAAACCTAAGCACAAGCGCTGTGCATGCTCATGCTGTGCAGGCTGTCTATGTCTCAAAGGAGCCTATATTTAACAGGAGCTTGCAGATCTGGTGAGAGTTTGTGTTCCTGAGCTGAAACGTTTTTTCAGCCTGCGTGTTTCTGTCTGAATAGAAATGATACTGCGAGTGTTAGTGTTCTTTTTTTGGATTTCTGCAATGTATACACATGCCGTTGTGTTTCTACAATGTCATACTCTTGGGAGTGGATAGAAAGGAAACAAATGAACCCTAAAACCGTAGACCCTGTGTGCATGTGTCTTTTTTTAAATGGTTTTGTGAAAAGTCCTGGATGACGGATTTTCTTTTTTTTTTTAAAGTTGTGTCCATGTGTCAACCATTGTAAATATTCTCTTTGTCCCCGAAGAGGTCACCAAAACTGTCAGCTACTCATTTTCCTTAAGGCCACTAAGCACACGCCAGTCAATATATGTGAATGTCTGGGTGTCTTTGTGTGTGCATATATATGTGTGTGTCTTTATTGGTGTAGGGCAGCTCAGGGTACATTTAGCACTAAGCAAATAGCAGTGGGAGCAGTTTGGTCAGTTGTGATTAGCTGCAGAGAAGCTGAAACATTGAAGGTGACTACAGTGGCACCACTAATGCCTGTGAATGTCACTGAAGCCAGGACACAAAGTTTTAGTCTAAATTTGTGTGCTTGCCTCTGGAAACTTAGTATTCAAAGACATTCCTAAGAGATCTTTTAAGGATTGTAATGTATTTTACAGATAACAGCCAGTTTCTCTCTCTCTCTCTCTCTCTCACACACACACACATTCACACACACCCTTAATAGATAAGTATTCAAAGCCAGGTAAAAACTGCATTAATCTTTCTCTCTGCTTCAACAGGGGTGATTTACACTTCTGGTATCCTGGACTGTGAGACCAAAGACTCTTACTGGCTGACTGTCTGTGCCATGGACAGAGGGGTTCCACCTCTGTCAGCTTCTGTTGAAGTCTTCATCCAGGTATAGAATCCACTACCTATTGAATCATTATGTTAAATACATTTACCCACAGACTTTTATAGCATTGAACATAACAAGCAGATAATTTTCCCTTGTAATTTTAAGCCTTAAATGGATGTCCCCAAAGTGCGCTATTACTAAATACACCTGGTACGTGCTGCTGGCAGCAGTTTGGATGTCCTTTTGCTGTCAGAACTGCCTTATTTCTTGAAGACATAGAATCAACAATGCTCTATTGGACTGAGAGCTGGTGACTGTGCAGGGCATTTGAGTACAGTGAACTCATGTCATGTCCAAGAAACCAGTATGAGATGATTTGAGCTTTGTGACATGGCAGAAGATGTGATCACTGTGATCACAAAGGGATCATCATCAGTCATCATCAATACTCAGAAAGGCAGTGGTGGTTAAACTATGTGGTGATTAAACTATGCTGTGTTTGACTAAGTGGCCCAAGATATACAAAGGAAATATCTCCAAACCATGACACCAGCAGTCTAAGCTGTTGATACAAAGCAGGGGCGTATGCTTTCATGTTTTTTAAGCCAAATTCTGACCCTGGTGAGGCCATACGTACTGTAGCCTCAGTTTCTGTTTCTTACATGGCTGGAAGGGCCCCAGTGTGGTCTTCTGCTGCTGTAGTCCATCTGCTTCGGCGTTCAACCTGTTGTGCATTCAGAGATGTTCTTGTATCCTTCTTTGCTGTATGGAGTGGTTATTTGAGTTACTGTTGCCTTCCTATCAGCATATCATTGTGACCTTGTCTACATGCCTTAATGCATTGAATTGCTGCCATGTTTATGCCATGGCTGATTGGATATTCTCATTAATGAGCAGCTGAATAGATGTACAAAGGGCCAGTGAGTGTAGATACAAAACAAAAAAACAAAGTTCAAATGATCTTTGTATGCCAAGTGCCATTAGATGACTGGTACAGCAGTCTTAGCCATCACTGAGCTTCTGTAGACAAGAAGTCTACAGGGTAAGATTGTTTTATATTCAAAATAGGGTTTGCCAGTGTGTTACTCCCTTAATTTCACTTCCAGCATATCCAATCATATTTTAATTGAAAGTATACCAGTTTTAGGTCATTTCAAGTTTATCTGTGTATTTATTGTACATGGAAAAATCATATTTAGTTATACGGGGTACAGTTATGCACTTTTTATGCGTAACTTCTCGTTAACTACATTAAAATTATGTCAGGTTATAAGTTTTTCAGCTTTTTTAACTGTAAAAGTAGCTTATTTTTCAATGGCAGTCACTGATAAAAGTTTACAGCCAGTCAACGTTACCCTCCAGGGTAATTTTGATGTTTATACTATAAAATTCTCGTAAAGCATTACATCCAAACAGTATGATGCCAAACGAGTGTGTTACTCTCTTGGTTTCTGTACTCAGCACTCAGTCTGTAAGCAAGAGATACACTGTACGAGAATTCTCTGCTTCAAGATTTTTCTAATTTATTTGCCCTTAAGTTTTTCCACCGTCTAAACACTCAAATACACACATGTTTGCTACATCACTGCTCCCCCTTTGGGGAAGAGTTCAGCTGTGTATAAAAGGAAAAAAAAGACAAGCAGCCTTTTCTGGCTTCAGGATATCCACGTGTGGTTATGTGAGTGGGTGCTTTACTCCCGGCCTATTCATCACATGGAAAAATGGGGAGATTAATCAGGCACAGGTGCTTCTGTTCACTGGCTGAACTGTCTTGGCTCTCTGTGCCTTCCAGCAAATGCTCAATCAACCCACTGCTTGCCATAAATATTCTAGATCTATGCTGTTAGAAGGGAAATTAATTTGGAGTGTGACATCTTTGACATTTTCTGGCAAATATATTTCCATTTTGTGATTGATAACATATCAATCCAGACCCAGACTGATTAACAAAGATACTAAAATCACAACAAAGCAATATTGCAGTGCGTGCAAATTCAGAGGGCTACTATCCATGTTTTTGTTGCCATTCCAAGATCCAACTCAAATAATGAATATTTATTGCCTTTTTCTCCTCTTTTTCCTTTGTTGTTTCATGTCTTCTTTTCTTCTTTGTCTCTGCTCAGGTAGAAGATGTCAATGATAATGCTCCCCTCACCTCAGATCCTATCTACCACCCGACTATCATGGAAAACTCTCCAAAGGACGTGTCAGTCATTCGTATTCAGGCGCAAGACCCCGATCTCACTGCTATACCCAGTCGTCTGAGTTATCGTATTACTGCCGGCAACCCGCAGAATTTCTTCTCTATTAATCCAAAAACAGGTGAGGTAGTGTGTGATGTGGTACTAGTGGAGTGGAAAGGAATGATGAAAGAAAGAACGGCCACTCATAAATGCGCTTCAGGCATTTCATTAACAAGCTGGGATTAAACAGAACAACAGATATTACACAGATACGAGCTGTATGACAGAGAACAAAGAAATGAACTGTATCTCGCGTAACAGCATGCAGCTTCTACCTGATATCCTCTGAGCTATTCACATGTTCTATTCACAGCAGTTATATTTGATTGCTTTTGATGATATGTATTTAAATGTTAAGCTGAAAAGGTGTAAAGTTAAACAAAATGATGCTGGCTAAATGTTTGAGGAGTATTACTTTCAATTCGGAAATAGGATTTATTGAGACAATACCAACCCTGACAGAGGTTCACCATAAGCTCTCTATTAGATATTGGATCAGTGGAGGGTTTTAAACATACTGGGCTTATGAAATTATGCCCAGATAGCCTGTAGTTGTTTATTGACTTTGCTTAGAGTCTCTGGATTTAATAATGCATGAGAAATTAAAGTCAGTGAATGTGTATAAAATATTTTGTGAAAGCGTATTGTCTGCGATTAATTGAATAATTTTACTTCTATGCCAATATACTGTTATATTATAATATAACCGTTATAATATAACTGTTTATGTGCGGGGATAAATTCTAATTATGTGTTAAAACATGCTGATTTATGTATCAGTCAGTAGATATTTAATTTTTATGTAGTTTAATTGGATTGGGATGAGTGCATTTTTTAAGGTGTGCCACTAATTTGGCATTGAACTCTTATAAATAAATTCAGAGTTGTGATGGATGCTTTGAGAGAGAATCAAAATAGAAACAAGAAAAAAAATCTTTGTTTTGGCAATGGCGCTTATATAGCCTTGAGTCATAGACTGTTTATAGAAGATAGACGTACCCCCACCATGCTGTCAAACATTAGATTGCTGGCTGCTGTCTTGGACCCAAGAAGTATTGTGGCCGTTTTTTGGGTTGTTCTTTTTTTGTGAAGGAAAGGTTGAGAATCAGCTAATGATACCCATGAATAGCAAGCTTAGTTAGCAAGATTAATCTACAGTTCTTTATGATGTGAAATGGGTTATTTGTTTTGGCTAGCAGGAAAAATAAGCATAGAACAAAATATTTTGACTAGGGATGTGTGCAACTGGTTGACTCAAGGTTTAAATATTGCTATCCTTGCCAGTCAGTACCAGAAATACTAGTTAATTAAGTGTACAATTTTAATTCATTAGTCTACAATGGCAGTCAGCAGGGCTGATGGTTGAGCCTCCATCTCTCTAACTTACTTTGTGAAAGAAAGTTGTAAACAGATGACAGTTGTTTTAAATGTGCTGTTCTGCAATACTTTAATACAACAAGAAAAAAAAAGTTGCCGTATGTTAGGCTTTGTCAGGATAAACTGGAGTATAATTACATTGCAAAAGCTAGGTGTACCATATTCTGCGTCTGGATTTGGGGGCTAGCATTGAAAAAAAAAAGCAAGGCTACTGCCTTTTGTTAGGTCAATGTTTAATTTTGTCCTTTCAAAGAAAAGGACAAAATATTTTAGAGTTTAAACAAGACAGCGCTGCAGTTGTGACTAAAAGTGACCATTCCGGTGGTTAAACATTTCGTAGTAATACAAATAAAGACAAAACCTGTTATTTGTAGCAAACCTTGACTTGAGGTTTTTATGAAAAATGGATGCATGACTTTTAGAACCAGCAACTGGCAAACAGCTTTTGGGATTTCTACATTTGACTTTCTTTTTCAACCCCTGGAGACTCAAGTAAAATGAGAAGTGGGCCACAATGGTCTAGTAATCAAAGATTTGGTCATTTTCAAGCTTAGTCTGGAGTCCCAGCTGTCACTGCCTTAAATTTATCAGGCAATTTATCAAATTTATCACAGCTCCCCTGAGGCCACAGAAGGCTGTATATATTTTTTCACATATTTGGTAGAAGATCTGTAAATAGACTACGTTGCAATATGTGGGAACTTTAGTTTTCTGCATTTTTTCAGATTTGTATTGCAACCTTTTAACTTTTTTGTGCACTTTTTTTTACACAAATGTATGTCTGTATATGCAAAAAAATCTTATTTAAACATTTACACATTTGAATTTCATATGCATTTTTAAGAGTTTCATAAAAGAAGCCTGACAACTGAATATCAGCTCACAGATCCCTGTCAAACTCTCCCTTTACTTTTCACAGACCTTCTGTATAAAAATGCTCTATAGTAAATATTCAGACAATCTATTTTTAAATGAATGATCAATTTATACTAATATAATGGACACATTTGAAAATTAGAAGAATCACTCAAATGTCTCTGAAGAATACAAATATAATCAAAGCAAAATAAATACATAAATGGTAAGTTTGATGTATTTCAGTTTTGGCTGTCAAGTTTGAAGTGTAGCAATGTCCCCATGCATTCTCAGTACAAGCATTGCTTGACGCTTATATTAAAGAATTATTGAAGAGGTAAAATGTTTTATTCAAATCTAGTAGGAAAAAATGTGAAGTCTTTGCCATCTCTGCCCTAGATTAAGTAGTGAGTGTTCTAATAAACAACAAAAGGAAAATTTCAGCTGTTACAAGGACAACTTTTCAGATTCAAAGAAATGTCAGTAAAGTGTTCTAAAACCAGGGGCCTATAGGTAATGCAGCAGGATCTCAGTGATCAAGATTATAATAGAAAGACTTCACTAATATATGCTACTGCATGTTCACCTTGTTTGTAAATGTTAGGGGAATTTCCATGTGGCGTCCTCTAATCCTCTGAATATTCCTCTATGCATTATGGCTATAATATTGACATTATGTAGGGAAATGTAGAGGGCTGAAACAGGGTGAGGGGACTAATATTGATCCTATTAGCGAGACGCTGATCCTCAAAAACTCATTACTATGTAAACTGTATCCAACACAGGCATTCTCAAACATAGGTATGGTCGAATAGTCAAAAGAATTTCCTTCCTTTTCATAATCAATTTTCCTTTGATGTTGGTGGAAAATGTCACGTACACTAGACACATAAGACATCTGTCATATTGAATACAATGTTCAGAAGATCGATTACAAAATATGCCTCTTACTTAACCTCTTTGCTAACCTCATTTGCATACAAAAGAAAACAAGTAGTGCAATATTATATATATATATATAATTTTAGTGTTTTAATTGTGTGTGTGTGTAATTATGCATAACTCTCTGTTTAGGATTTTTATAACCAAAGTAGAATTCCACCGTTTAGCTTAACCCCACCCCGAGACAACAGAAAACTTTAGAGACACCTTGATCAATTATTATAGGTCATAAAAGCTCATAGAAATCTGTGTTTTTCATGCAAGAAGCATAAGAAGCAGTATTACATGCTACACACTATTACAGCAATGCAATGTTCATAGTTCAACTCCTGATGAAAATTCAAAACATATCAGCAGTTAATGGAAATGGAAAATGCATCTATAAATAACATTTAAATGATCTGCATCACTTTATCAGTTTCATTGATCATTTTCACGAACAGTCGGACGGGTATGTGATGTAATTATCTTCTTTCCTTTCATAAAGGATAGCCACTTGTATACTACACTGAAGGAAGTAATAAAGGAAGCACTGAGGCACCGTCCCTTAATATTTCAAGAATTCAACCGGCTCTTATTATGACTGCCACGCAGATAGTTCTGAGTCAGTTCCCTCACTCAGGAAGCTTAACTGTTTGACTGCAAAATGTTGTGTACCTGTAACAGTGAGTCAGAGTGAGTCACTGTGAATGTTTTAAAGTACCACTGATGTTAATGCTGTCAGTGCAGGTTCAAAATTATACTCAGTTAATTTACTTTTCAGCAGATTACAATACACATGCAAGAGCTGTATCTACAAATAATGTGTGTATGCGTTAGAGAGAAAAGAGACTCTGTGTGGTAATTTAATCAATGGATTAATTGGTTACAGCTTTGTTGGGTCTGTTGCAGTGAGTCAATAGAGATGACGCCACAACCGCAACATACAGCTGTATAAAAATAATTTGCCTTTGTGTGTATGATTGTGCGTTTCTCTGTGTGTGTACGCTGTATTTCTTTAGTGCCTGTGTGCATGTCACAGGGGAGAGTTTCTAGCCATCTGAGCCCAGTTTTCTGTCTCTGTCTAAAGACCCACAGTATTCTGTTATCTGTTACTCATTAATTTTATACAAAGAAACTCATTGATGACAGTATTGTTTCCAGTGTGATAAATGAACTACAAAAGACACACTGGGTTCCACCAGCTTGCCAAAGCCCATTAAATAACAACAAATATGTTTTCTTTTGTGGATAAACTTGACTCTGCAGCTTTAGGAAAACAGTCACAAGGTTTGAATTTGAATGCATCATTACCATAATTTCTATTGTTTTGTGAGTGACAGTGCCACCGTGTTAGTTTGGTAATAAGACATGCATGAATGGGGAGATGCATTCAGTTTAAATCAATCCTCACTGTTTGCACGGTCAGAAACTTTCCATGTACCAGAGTGATTTCATTGGATAAACAAAATCTAGCTGATTGATTTGCTTTCAGGATGCAAGTGGCAACAAAACTATGAACCTGAACTGCTGAAAAACTTCTTGAAGTTTTAGATTGTTTTTCAAAACTAGGTTTGGGGTGCTTCAAAGTAATATATTTTTCAGGTTTACTCTGGAAGTGTCATTTTGATGGGTTTGAGGTAGCACAACAATTCCCAAAATGTATTGAAGCCAAACTTTGAATGAGTGCAAAGTGTGTAAATGTGCTGTGACAGCTTACAGTGCTGTCAGTTTGTCTCTGGCTGAGTGAGTGAAGCCTACCTCCTTTGGGGAGGAAAACAGAATAGATAAGTGTTGACACAGGGTGTTAGATGGAGTGCTTCTTGTAAAAACACGCATGTTTGCAGAGTGCCATGGTGGCTGTGTGACCTTTTTTTTTAAACAACCTTCTGTTTGATTGAATTGGTTTTGTTATGCCAGACACTTGGGTACACACACACACACACACACACACACACACACACACACACACACACACACACACACACACACACACACACATACATGTGGAAGTGTGCCTCCACTGGAACAAGGCATGGTGGTTGGGCAGCTCATCCTTGCTGACGCACTAATTATCGGCAACAGTAACAACCAGGTGAAGTTCCACCATATGTATTCTGAAGCAGCAGCTTCAGAATACATATGGTACATATGGTATATACATATATACATATGTATATATATACATATGTATATATGTATATATATATACATATATACATATGTATATATATAGCCTGAAAATGACCATATGTATTCTGAAAATCCATATGGTGTGAGGACGATCATGAGGAAGTTTGTGGATCAGCCTAAAACTAGCCTAAATCTTATTAGTGTTCTTTAAGTGGGAAATACACCCCTCATAACACAGTATGTAATTTTGGATTGCCCACAAGGTTCCACTGCTCATGCAGGCAGATACAGGCCCAACTCAGTTTGTCAGTGGACATTTAAATGATTCAGAGAAAGCTTGGTAGAAAGTGCTGTGGTCAGAAGAAACCAGAATCAACCTTTTTGACATCATGTGAAATGCTGAGTCTGACCCCAAAAAAACACCTCAGTCATTTATGGAGGTAGAAACATTATGCAGTGGGACTGTTTTTCTGCTAATGATATGGAACAACTTCTCTGCATTGAGGGGCCAATTGACAGGGCCACGTAGCATAAAATCACAGATGAGAACCTTCCCTGAGCCAGAACACTGATCAACATGGGTAGTGGATGGGTCTTCCAACATGACACTGACTCAAAACAGGCCACCAAAGTAACAAAGGAGTAGCTAAAAGGGAAGTACATTAAGGTCTCGCCTAGCAACTCTCCAGACCTCAATGCTATAGAAAATCTGTGGAGGGAACTGAAATCTTGGAGTTGCCAAGTGTCTCCAAGATTGTCTGTAGAAAGTGTCTGTAAAGAGGAATGAGCCAAAATCCCTCTTGAGCAACGCAGTATCACGGACAAACGTGTAATAGACATGCCGGTCCACCGTGTCCAGCTCACAAATACATATTTCACTTAATGACATTAAAATCACTTTAGAATTTGAAAGTTTTTCTTCAGTATTTTTAGTTTTTTGTCTTTCTCTATTAAAATGAAACGAACCATAAAAGTTGTTCTTTTCTTTGTGAGTGAACCAACTTAAAAATTTATCACAGGACCAAATTATTATTTCCCCCACTGTAAATATGCTACTTATGAATTCTCCCCATTGAATTCTTCCTGATTAGCAGACACGTGACAAGAACGTTGGTAACAAAATGTAAACACATGATAGAAAATTTTAAATAAAAAGGGACGTGTAAAAAGCACGTTATGTTCCAATATCAAACAATAGAGGGAACCAATGCCACTTAAATAATGTATTGTTGATTTTTATTTTATAACATAAAGCAAAACCCGTCACTTGTGTGTAATATGTAAAAACAAAAAGTCATAATTTGTTATTGGATCAAACTTTGGGAAAATTACAATCTTTCTAATGAATCGTTTGATTTAGATTTCTGCGTCTTAAAGGGATTTAAAAAAAAGGAAGATGTTCCAGTATGAATACTTCAAACTTGAAATTAAAAATTTGTTTTTTTAGTGTAGCTTGAATTAGAAAATAAATGAGGTGTTATGCGGCTAAGAAGAAAGCGGTGAACTGAAGTTTGTATAATGATTTAAGACAGACCACTGGACCATCACTTTTTGTGTGTGCATGTGAAAGTATGGGTGGGGAATTTTCAAATTATTGCTTCTTTGTCCAATTAAAACTGAGTGTAGTATGACTGCAGATGTGCTGCAAGCTGTAGCTCATTGATTTTTATCAGAGTTGTTATTCGCGCCGTGTTCTGCTGAACAAGTCCCTCCTCCTCCTTCCACTCTGTCTCCCAGAGCTCATGACCGCTGCTCTAGATTTACTCCTAATTTGCTTAATTGAAGTTAGCCTGCATAACAAGCTCAAGGTGACACTGTGATATGTGCAAGCTTGGAAATGTGTGAATGTGTGTGTGTGTGTGTGAGAGTGTGTGGTGTGTATGTGTGCGCACACCAGGATTTTAGTCTACCCATTGAGCGTTTACTGCAGAGCATTTTAGGCACCCAGACTAATCCTACCCCTCTGCAACGCTTCATTACACCGAAACAAAAAGCACCACCAGTCACCAGTCAAGCACACTTGCTCTAATAACTTCACATAAAAGTGCACGCAGAGGGATTTCTGTAATATATACTTTTTAGTTATTGTGTGTGCGCGCTGTGTGTATATGGATGTCATTAGTTGCACAGACATGCTGTTACTCTTTAATTATAAGCACCTGCTGTGAGTGAAAAAAAAGGATACTGCAGTTCAACGAAGAGAAATATTTTTTTTACTGAAACAAGAATCATCAGTGACTTTTTCCCTTTTGCATTTGTTTGTGCATCTTGGGGTAAAATAGCTCCAGGCTAAGACAAATGTTGACTTACGGTATCTTAATGTCCCGAATCTGCTTATAGATCAATGCTTATGTTTCTTCCTTAGTTTCCTTGTTTGTACAAGTAATGTCTGAGGAGCTTTTTGTTTTATTTCCAAAGTTTTTACTGACTGAATCTGGCAGTTATTAAGCAAATTCAGTTACTTTGCTGGGGCTTACCTTCCTATTAGGGACAAAAAGCATGTGGCCTCATTGTAAATCATTTAGGCAGGCAGCGTTTTGGATTAGCAGTGGGAAAGGTTTCCAGGAATTGAAAGTTAATCAATATAGCATACTATGAAAAATCCTCAGCTACTATGAACTAAGTGAAAACATGGCTGTATGTGCATATATGTGTGTGTGTAGGGGGGCTTTTTAGTTGTATAATGAAAGAAAGTTAATAGTTAAATCAAATGATAGGAAAAAAATAGCATCAAGAGAATATGAAGTTGCCATTGTGTCTGATTTCCAGTGAAGCTTGATACAGTTTGTCACACCATCCAACCATCATCTGAATGAAGCTGATCGATCAAAGCTATTATGTCCTGGTGGCTTGAAAGCCAACTAAATGACCCTCAGTTATCCAATACCGTTTGTGATGAATGTGAATGGCTCAGTTGGGGTTGTAGTATGTAGTTTTTTTGGTGATGCTTACATGCATGCGGGCTTATGCATGGTGACTGTAGCTCAGGTGGTAGAACAGGTCATCTACTGATCGGAAGGTTGGTGGTTCGATTCCTGGCTTCCCCTAGTCTGCATGCCAAATATCCTTGGGCAAGATACTAACCCCAAATTGCTCTCCGATGCATCCATCGGAGTATGAATGTGTGTGAATGTTAGCTATAAAGCACTTAGAGAGATGTGCTTGTGCGAATGGGTGTGAATGGGTGAATGCACAAGTTGTGTAAAGCGCTTTGAGTGCTCAGATGAGTAGAAAAGCGCTATATAAGAACCAGTCCATTTACGCATGCATAAATAAAGTGACTCTAATGACAGATATATTTTTTTTCTATAAAGCCAGTGCATATTGTCATGTAAAGTAAATGTATAGTGCAAACAATAAAAGCAGTTTTTATTTGTTATATACATCTTTTCTTTTTCTTTTTTTTAATGATTTTGTAGGTCTGATCACAACAACAGCGAGGAAACTGGACAGAGAACAACAAGCTGAACACTTTTTAGAGGTACAGTAAAACCTGAACCGTATTCATAGGTTCATATTGATATTATTTATCCAGGCCTGCCACTTGCCATAACCTACTATTAACAAAGACAGGGTGGAGGACAACCCTGGCAGACCCTCAAGGCTCCATAAACTGTGATGAATGGTTGTAGTTTTGGGCCCCAGGTTTGGGATTTTCTAAATGTAATCATTCATCATTGGTTATCTTCTCCACTCAGGACGGGAACAGGGAGGAGAGGAGTTGGTCTGCCCGGCATTTGATAAGTGCAGACACTAGGCATACAGATAGCTGGGTGATTACCATTTCTGTTGCTCCTGCAGCTCTGCATACAGATGAACCTGATAATCACAGATTCTTGACTTTGTGGTCATGAACAAACTTCTATTCCCCCACACTTCGCTTACAACTTATTAAATGCTGTTGAATTCACGAGCACTTTGCCTTTCTACGAAATGGAATGAAATAACCTGCAGTTGACCCACACGATTGCACCTGTGCGCTTTTGTTATGTGTTGTATTGTATGCCCGAATTGCCAATTGAGTTGTCCAGACTCATGCTGCCTTGTTTAGCTCCCATACTTAATAAATGTATGGCAGCACACTACAAAGTGAAAGAAACAGTAGAGAGAAAACTGCCATCAACAGAAAGAAAATATATTATTGTGGCCAACTTGGAAAGAAACAAGTAAAGAAGTCTTTGTTAAAACATTGTTCTGAATACCACCCATGCATGCCACCCACTGCTCAGCCTGACTGCTTATGCTGTCTGTAATTAATAGCCTAGTGAAGAGTCAGGCTGGCAGCATTGGTGTTCACCCCTATCTGATCCAATTGATCCGTGATCAGCCCTCTGCCACCGCCTCCAGGGGATCAATAATACAAAGAGATTTCCCGTGAGCTCAGCTCCACGTGGCCCTGCCCTCACACAGCATGAGCAAGATTTACGATATCAATAAAATGTAAAATGTGATCCCTAGTAAAGTCCCATGCATTTGTGTTCTTGTGTTCACGTTTTTCCCAGATTACAGTAATAGATGGCCCGGTGACCACCCGCCAATCTACTGTGTGGGTCATAGTTCACGTCCAGGATGAGAACGACAACCCGCCCACCTTCCCAGAGGTCACCTACCGCATCAGCTTGCCCGAGCGAGACAGGAACAAACGCGGGGAACCCGTGTACCGTGTCTTCGCTTACGACCGTGATTATGGCGCCAATAGCAACATCACCTACAGCATCATTAGCGGTAATGAGGACGAAAAGTTCAGTATTGACCCCAGGACTGCTATGGTGTCGTCAAAGAAGATGGTGACAGCAGGCAGCTATGACATCCTCACTGTGAGTCTCTCATATCAAATATAAAAGCTATCCTTGTTTTTAAAAGGAAAGCCTGTATTTTAAATCTGTGGGGAGATATGGCAGACAAAAGCCAGCGCTCAGTAACAACAGTCTAAATTGCTGAAACGGCCTTCCTTGAGATAAGACTTTAAGGCACAGCGCTGCTTTTTTTCCATGTCTTGAGTGCTGCGTTTTCAATTCCGCTTCTTACAAACTAATCACAACCAGTGTGCGCTTGTTAGATCCTAAGGCTCTGCTTTCAGGGAAAGTTGGCAGAAGCAAACGCAGTAACTTTGCCATGTTTCATCAGGCAAAAGCCCAGGTACTGGAGCACACACATTATTCTATTGCCAATAAATTCAGCAGCAGAGTGGAGGGGTTGTGGGGTGGAGTGGTGTTGATGGATACTAGGTGGCATGATAGATCTTAGTTGATCTCACTTGCAGTTGATCTCACTTGTGGTCAGACTAATATTACAAACAAACACAAATTGCATTTTTTGCATGCATATTTATGCACTGGCCAAACTAGTATTGTATTTGTGTTGGGTGTGAAAAAGGCAGACCAAGCTATTGAAAGCCAGGTAGTGAGGCTCATCTCATTAATCTGTATTTGTTGGGATCAAAGTTTTTGTATGGATGGGATGTTATTGCTAGGCTATAGATGTAGTTAATCCACTCTAGGGGCAGTCAGTCAGTGCAGTGGTGATCAGTATAGATTATGATTGTAGGTTTCGCGGTCTATGAAGTGGAGAGGAAAGAATTCTAATGTACTCAAAGTTTTTGGTTGGCCTGAATACATGCATACTAATACCTTAGCAAGTACTGGTAAGTCCTCCATTTGCTTGTGTTGGTATGGTGGCCCTGAAAGGTCAAATGCATTGCAACTCAAAAAACTGAAAATAGAAAAACACTGTAAAAGCAGACAAAACACAACAGAAATGGAAAGAAAATTAAGCAAAAATCATGAAACAAAATAAAAGTGTTTCTAGAGGGACACAATAATGTGACGGAACTACTGCAAAGAGTAAATGGCTAATACCAAATGTGTATCTACAATATTATATGAATCATGTGATTTTAATGCACATATTGATATGCAGCTTTTTCTTCTTTACAATACCGATGAACCCTCTGCTTCGTTTGAGTGTGTCTCAGTGCAGTCCTTCGCATGTTTTGGTTTCTGTCACTCTCACAGCTTGTTTTGTTTCATGATTAGTTTTTTTGTTTGTTTGTTTGTTTACAATACAATACAATACAATTTTATTTATATAGCACATTTAAAAAACCACAGGTATGCCAAAGTGCTTGTTTGTTTTTTATATTTCTGTTGTTTTTCATTCAGCACCCGGAGGCAACTGAAATTGTCATTTTTCTATTTGCTGGTGGTTTCATAAGTTGCATTTGATCTCTCAGGGTTACCATACTAATTTATCTATATTTGTTCCTTCTCTTAGATAAAAGCGGAGGACGGTGGCGATCCGCCATTATGGTCTACTGTTAAACTTCATGTAGAGTGGATTCGTAAACCTGCCCCCTCACCAGTGCCTCTACTGTTCACCCAGCGGTACTACAATTTCTCCATTTCGGAGACAGCTACTGTTGCCCAGCCAGTGGGAGTTGTGGCTATCAGCCAGTCCAGCACACCTGTCTGGTTCACTATCATCGGTAAGAAAATTAATATAAGATACTGAACTAACAGAGAGCCAAAGAACAGTACATACTCTGAATTTTCTCATGAAGTTAGCCACAATAAAAGTGTCCTGGTTACACTAATGAAAAGTTACAAAGTGTTTCTTGATAGTGAGTTAGTAATAAATTGTTCTAGTTTTCGTCATTATTGCCCTGACTCTGGTAAAAAAAAAACAAAAAAAAACCAAACAGATCTCCTCCCTGGTTTTTGAAAGAACAACTAAGGAATATACATTTTTATTTGATAGTTAACATTAAATAAAAGATATAGAGCTGTTAAAACAGGAAAATATGTTTAATATTTAATTGTTCTTTTTTTAATAGACAGAGAAAATGCAATGTGCAAATGTTTTCCCCAGTTAATTCTTAGTGTTAATGTTAGATGAGTAATCGTACAGAAAAGGTTATTCATATTTCAGATAGTTTTAAAAAATAAAGGCATTGGGGATATTTTATTTCAAACTTCCAGAAGTAGGCTCTTATCACCCACCCTTAGCTTAAGTATTCTAATGAAAAGTCAATTTGTATCACTTAGTGACACATATAAATGTAAAAACGTCAAGAGGTCAACTTTGCAGTGCTGTATATAAATCATCCACCCTTTGATCACAGGGATATCCAGACTTCATGAATATTTATATTCTCTTTTTTCTTTCCTCTCTCACACTTTTAAGGCGGGCGCCCTGCCAGAGAAATGTTCTACATTCCTCAGAATGCATGTGGAAGAAACTGCTCGCTTGACACAGGTCGGGTCAAAGCTAATTTTGCCACACCTTTTCCCACCAAATGCTGCAGGTTTGAAGAAATTAAGGAAATCCAGGAAATGTAGCACGCAATTCCATGACCTTGTTTAGCCAAAGGCAGAAGTGATCGATCTGAGTTTGGAATAGTAATGTCACACAGCTCCACTAATACTATGCGGTATCATTATCTCTGCCCACACAAGACAGGTTCGTGCTATTAGTTCAGCTACATTGTAGCTACTTTGGAAAGTTACTGCATTTCTGATAGAAGCAGTCTGTAATGATACTGCTCCCCCTTCCATAAGGCCTCCATACAGTATTTTTTATAAAACAACAGGCTATTTTAATGTTTCCACTTAGGGCTGAATTCAAATGCACCTCACTGTTTTTTAGCAGTTATGGATAAACCTTACAGTGACTAAAACAAGTTCTAAGAAATGTGAGAGGAATTGCTCTTACAGTATAAATGACCCTTCAGAGATTTACCACCCATATTTTGAGTTGCTCCTTAGATTTACAAAACTTCACAGAGCTCTAGCCCAGTGCTTTACTGTCAAGCCCGGCAGCATTAGTATTTCGGATCACTCTCACTGCTTTGTGCATCATTGGTCAGCCACTGCAAACAACTGTGGTGCTGAAGCCGCACTGGAGCGTTTAGCAACTAAAGAGGCAGATTGTATTCCTCTGGTGGAGACCAAAGCCAGATCTGAAAATATGGGTTATTTGCTTACATTTGTTAGGGGCCATGTACAGTTTGAGAGTTTTGCATATAATTGCTTTTTTGTACTGCATTTCTTTTTAATCACACTAGAGAAATATTTGTGTTCTTAATCATTTTTATGGCACTGAATGTGATTTTGTGATATAGATAGACAGAAGAGTTTGAGTCTTATACGGCTTTCTTATCTGGCGTGCTCTTCCTGGATTAATAACAGAACTCTGAGGCATCATTCCACCCTGACAGGAAAAGAAACTAGTGTTTACATACTGTAATTTTCTTTTTTCTCAATGCTGTGAGATTGATCCCTCGTAGTGTTGAATTGACCCACTGCTCTGCCATGAAAAGTAGAACAAAAAATAAATAAACAATGTGAGATCCTGTATTTTGCTGCCGCTCAACACGCATCAGTGGTTGTGTGAAAAATGCCCAATCAGTATTCATATGCTGAGGGGTGCTCAGGCTCCCAGATATCTCGGGAGAGAAGCTGGAATGAGAGGAAGGATGGTACCGAATACCTAACACATATCAATCCCCTCCCTCACTTTAATCAAACATTAAGCCTTTAAACTGTACACTCGCCGCCCGTGGAAAAGACCCTGCTGCGGGTTTTTGATCTCTGAGATGGGTTGTGTTTTGGAGTGATAAGACAGATGTTTGCGTGGCTGTTAACAGCTCTCAGGCTGCCAAGTGGGTTTGGTGCTACATCACATTGCATTTCAGTTCATTTTATTTCACAGTCCCTCCAGCTCCAGACGAAGGCACCTGGCCAAAACAATTACACAGTAATAACTTAGAGCACCTGAGTCTTATATGCAGTGCGAATACTAAAAGGCTGACACTAAGCGTGTGTACGGGGGATGGGTGTGTGTGTGTTCATTTATTCCAGGGAGCTTTGACATGCAGTTTGACCTCCAACTGGGGGTGGGGACCCTAGTCGTGGCCAAGCCCCTTGATGCGGAGGTGCAGTCTGTGTACAACATGACGGTACAGGTGACAGATGGGACCAACTTTGCCACAGCACAGGTACACAGAGTTTTAATTTGTTATGCACTGGCGCTGCCTCTCATACGCCCCAGACCCACATCAAATTAAATGATTGTTCCCTCTTTTCATGGGGAACTGTTTACGCTCAGCTTCGCTTCCTCTGCTTGCGCTTGGTTTTTCTGAAATTATCTCATACTGACTATGAAATGTGCTTTTGTTTCCCTGTGCTCCTGCTGTCGGGGCTCCCCTACTGGGTATATCTTGTAAGGGAAATCCTTGATATCAGAGAATTAATGGGATTACTCTGGACAAATAAAGGTCAAGATACAAAAAGAACCTCATGCCTCTTGGAGAACGCTCGCTCTGGCTTACAAGTCTGCCATTAATAGGGCCTTGTCTTAATGCAAATAGGGTTCAGTTGTGTCTGAGCCTTGCATTTACTCTGCAATTGGATTGAAGATTGTCAGTTACCGAAGCTAATTCGACTCCAAATCTCCTATCGCTGTTTGCCACTATGCTGACTATGCAGATTTCCCTTTTCCTATGTCTTCATCATTCAGGTGTTCATTCGAATACAGGACAGCAACGACAACCCTCCAGTTTTTTCTCTACCAGCTTATGATGTCAGCGTATCTGAGGACATACCAGTTGACATGGAGCTGCTGCGGGTCAGAGCATCAGACATTGATGAGCGTGCCCGTTTGAGCTTCTCCATCTATGGCAGCGTAGACCCGGCCAGTATGAGGCTGTTTAGGGTCAATCCTGGCACAGGAGTCGTCTACACCGCAGACAGGCTCGACTATGAAGCCCAGACACAGCACATCCTCACTATTATGGTGGGAAAGGAAACATGGATGACAATCTGTTCGTGTGTGTGTGTGTGTGTGTGTGTGTGTGAGCTTGGATGTTACTGTGAGTCTGTATGCGCCACTGTGCTATCCAATAAATTATGTCCGTTTTGGCAACTGTGTCTGCCTCACTTAATTTTTGCTGATTTTGTTCTTTTATCACTTCGTACAGCTCTATCCATATTCATCTCTCATTTGCTGCTGTAGGTCAAGGATCAGGAGTTTCCATTTAACCGTGACCTGGCTCGTATCCTGGTGGCAGTGGAAGATTCCAATGATAACATTCCCTACTTCACCAGCACCGTATACGATGCTACGGCCTACGAGACTTTTTCTGTAGGCACGTCTGTAGTGCAGGTGACGGCCCTAGACAAAGACAATGGGATTAATGGGCAGCTCACCTATACTATAGAAGCAGGTACGGTCCAATGTGCAAGAAAATTATTCTCATTTTGATTTGTATCTGTGCTTGTGTTTTAAACAGTGTAGTGACCTGTGATTTCTTTTTGTATCCTCCTTTAATAGTGTCTGTAACCTTTCTGCTACTTTCAGGTAACACCGGTGGTGTGTATGGCATTGATAATACCACGGGCCTTATCTTCATTGCCAAGGAACTGGACCTCACTTCTTTAGGCTTTTACACCCTCAGTGTGCGCGTCACAGACAGTGGATTTCCCCCATTAATGGCCACCGCTTCAGTTCGCATTTCCTTGATCCTCTCAGACTTCTCCAAACCGAAATTCTCTCAGAAGGAGTATCAGGCTGAGGTAAAAAAATAAAAAAATAAATAAAGTTAGAGATAAATTACTGTCGGAAGGGAGAAGGCTGGAGAGGGTGGGAGAGATAGGAGGAATAAAGACAGCTCGGAGGCGGTATGTGTGTATAGAGGTTAAATGTCTAGACAGATATACAGGAGGTAAGAACGGTATTTTTCGGGGAAATGGTCTATACAACTCACTCAAGTTCTGAAAATCTACCTGTATATTTCTGCTCTTTGGCTTTATAGATTATGGAGAACAGCAAAACTGGAACTTACGTGATCACTGTTAGCGCCCTCAGCCGCTCAGCACTCATTTATGACATCACCAGAGGCAACGAGGAGCGCTGCTTCTTTATTAACCACCATACCGGTGTAATCACTACACGCAAACCGCTGGACTTTGAGGTTTGTTAATGTTTTTCTTTTTTGGTTATATATTGGATGTATAGATGCTTAGCAGTCAAACAGTGGGTACGAGGGGCTTCCGTTCTGTCCCTAGTGCATTTTGTAGGTGTGCCTTTGACCCAAATATATAGTCAGAATTATATTCAGCCGAAAAAGCAACAGCAAACAAGCATTCCTGGAACAGATGGTGTGGCCCTCAGAGCCGTAATCAGCATTACATCTAATCACTCACTGTGATTAGATGAGAAAAAAGTAACTGAGAGTGCATAAATATGCAGAGGTTCACTTGTTTGAATATACCCTGAGGACAAGGTATTGTTGGAAAGGGAAAGGATGGTAACATGAAATATTTCTGTGATTTATTTTCTATTTACAAAGATTTATAGCATTATTTTTAAAGCCACTGTCACGTTCTTCTTTATGCAAAAAACGCTGGCTTTACATCTGATCTAAATTGAATTCGTTTTTTAAACAATTTCACTGGATTTCTTTGTTTTGCCAGCAAACAACATCTTACTTTTTGGTAGTGCGTGCCCTGAGCATGGCTGGAGTGGAAGCCAGCACCTCCGTCATCATACAAGTAGTAGATGTGAACGACAGCCCACCTGTATTCCAACAAATCAGGTATTAGTTGTTGTATCAGTTGTTGAGTGTTAAAAAGTGATTTTCTCGACCGACCTACGAAATATTTGACTGACATCAGCGTTACCTTTTTCTCCTAACAGGTATGTCGGCGTAGTCAGCGAGGCTGCTCCAATCAACAGCGTGGTCCTTGCAGAGGACGGTAACCCTTTGGTCATCCAGGCAACTGATAAGGATCGTAACCACAATGCCCTGTTAGTGTTCGAGATCATAGGTGAGACTGCTCGGATGTTCTTCAGCGTGGACTCTGGGACTGGATCGATCCGGTAGGTGATAATGCTCTGCAGAAGTTGCATCACTATTGATCTGATTAATTTCCTTATAAGTTGATATATAATGGGCTTGTTTAAATGATTTTTAGAACGATTGCCAGTCTGGACTATGAAACTTTCTCTGAGTTCGTCTTTCGGGTTCATGTTAGAGATAGTGGCCAGCCTCCACGGGATGCTGACAGCCCAGCAGAGGTATTTATAAAGGTAAGCAAATAACATATGAATCAGCTTTCATTGTCTCATGAACAACTCTTGACTCACTTTGGGTTCTGTGTTATCGTAGTCATTTCTCAACATTATTTTCACTCCCTGTGTACCACGTCTTAGGTGATCAACATCAATGACTCGCCCCCAAAGTTTTCCCAGGACACTTACGAGACAATCCTCTTGTTGCCTACCTACATGGGTGTAGAGGTTCTTACGGTTAAGGCTCTTGACCCCGATATGACCTCTGACCCCACACTTAACCCTGACAAGTCTATCACACCACAGCTGCTTTACTCTTTGGTGGATAGCAATGTGGAGTTCTTTTCTGTTGAGCCATACACTGGAGTTGTGACCGTCATCAATCAGAGCCTCAATAAAGACCGTTATCGCTTCAATGTGAAGGTAGGTCTTTAGTGGACATGACATACCATTTGAAAGTCTTTTCATCATTCTGCTATCTGTACTAAGCTGGGCAAACATAATAATGATTTTCTCCAGAAGGTCAGGTTCCTGGGTCAGTGCAGAGTTGTGCACATAGAGCCCAAAATTATGTGGTGACTTGTTACGGGATACATCATCTGCATGACTCAGGATTTTCTGACCCAGGATTACATCCAGAATCATTTTACTGTTTTTATTAAGAAAATAAGGGCAGTCAAATTGAGCTAAGAAAAAAAAACTCCAGCATTACATTCTCTGCTATAGCTAATTCTGACTCATTTATCTTCTTTCTTTAAGGTTTGGGATGGACGTTTTTCCAGCATGACACTGGTCACGGTGCTTGTCCGAGAAGCTATAGACAGCGGAATTCTCTTCACCTTCCCAGTTTACTTTGCCTCCATCCCAGAGAACATACCCAATATCACATTAGTGACTGTGGTGAGCACAGTTGGTCACCGCCTCAACGAGCCACTAAAGTACACTCTGCTGAACCCCGTTGGGCGCTTCAGCATTTGGCCCACTTGTGGAGCAGTGTTCACTACCGGCGTGCCTTTTGACAGAGAGGAGAAGGACAGTTATGAATTGGTGGTGGAGGTCAGCAGGGAAGATGAAATATTGAGGGTGGCTAGGGTGATCGTGCAAGTACAGGTAGGTATGGAAATCATCTGTCTGCAAGCATGCTTCTAGTTGTTGCTTTTTCTGTCCATCCTTCACGCTTACAGTAATGCAGACTTGGGCGTATTGGGGCAGTCCTGTGTTTTCAGTTCTTTTGGTTTAGAATGCTTTAAATACGTTTTACATTGTGGCTTGAATGTGTTTTTGTTATAGACTATTTGGTAGGACAGTGGTGCAGTGGTCAAGAGATTGCGGTGCAGATTTTGTGTTGCTGAACAGTATTAACCCTCCTGAGCTTTAAAATGACCCCATTATGTTTTTCTTAAAATCAAATCTTCTAGGTGGAGGATGTAAACGACAACTCTCCACAGTTTGTGAACCTTCCCTACTATGCTGTAGTGCAGGTAGAAGCACAGCCAGGATCAAGTGTTTTCAGGGTCTCAGCTACTGACAAAGACTACGGTCGGAATGGACAAGTGACGTACAGCCTTAAGGAGCAGCACAGAAACTTCCAAGTAAGTTAAAACATCTTCCCTCATTTTATATGGGAGGCTGTAAAATGTTATAATTGTGCAAATTCATGAGTTGGATTGATTAATGTCTATAAATCCCATGCAGGTGCACCCTGTGACAGGAGAGCTGACCTTAAAGAGAGCCTTCGAGGCAGATTTATCTAACGCAGAGTACAAACTGATCCTCGTGGCGACTGACGGTGGCTTCCCTCCTCTGTCCAGTGAGGTGGAGCTGCCTGTTAGTGTAGCAAATAAAGCTATGCCAGTATTTGACAAGCCTTTTTATGGTGTCACCGTCAAAGAGGATTTGGATGTCTCCACCTCCGTCTTGTGTATCAATGCCAGTAGTCCCGAGGGCCAGAGCGTCATCTTCACCATCACAGATGGAGACCCTTCCTCCCAGTTTGACATTGGCTTTGACACAGGAATCATCCGTGTAATTTACCCGTTAGATTATGAGACCACACAGTATTACCGTTTAACGGTGAAGGCTACCGATACACTGACCGGAGCTAAGTCGGAGGTTGATGTGGACATTGTCATGCTGGACGTGAACGATAACCCACCGCTGTTCCTGAACACCTCATACTCAGCTGTGCTCTCTGAGAACTCCATGATTGGAACGCCCGTCTTACAGGTGTGTGTGTGTGTGTGTGTGTGTGTGTGCACACGCCTGTGTTTGCTGAGTTAGTCCAGTGTGTACTCTACTGAATGAGTGTTTACACTTAAGAGTCACTTCAGCAGCATTGCTGATGGCTCATTTATTCATGGGAAGATGGTGTGATATTTGCCTAGAAATTTCCCAGTAGAAGTGCTTGACCTTTAATACAATAGTGCTCTTTTTTCATTCAGGAACATATTTCTGTTTACAAGATGAGAACATCAAATGATTGAATTTGGATTTTTCTCACATCTTTTTAAGTCAGTCAGCAAAATACTGTAGGTCTGTGTCCCTTTTTACTAGCATTAAAGTGTAAAAGAAGCAGATTTAAGAACAGGGGCTTATAATCACTGAGCATACTCACTGAGCCTTAAAATATGCTTTGCTCTTGCTCTGTGGTACTGCAGTGTTGTTTACCATGTGGGTCGTATTTAACCTGATCAAAAGCACATCTCTGCCTCAGCAGTCAAATAACAAATTTCTGGACATGCCAAATGGTTTGGTATTAGTACATGAAACAGTCGCTAAGAGATGACCTAAGTTTTTGTTTATTAGCTCTGAATGGCTATAATGGGCAAAATATAAAGATAACTTTGATAACCTAAAAATCTTGGTGGTCGTCCTTGGTACGAAGGTCAGCTTTTTCAACTTTAGTGAAAATTGGGGAGAAATGTTTGGTCTATAAATGTACAAATCTGTAAACAAAATCAAGTACGGCAACCACATCAGTTAAATTAACACAAGTGACCTGTGTTAACATAAGCCTGGTGAACTGAGTTTTCCCCGGGTCGTTGATGAACAAGTAGGTGATCTGACTGGCGTAGTTTGGTGAAACAGTGCGGCCTCTCATTGTTTTACAAGACAAAATAATTATTTGTTTAAGTCTAAGAAACCAAAATGCCAAAATATATTTTTCCTTATTTCAGTGACCTCTAGTGGTTATGTGCTGTATTTTTTTGAAGTTTCTCAATATCAAAATATCAGTTTCTCAATACCTATTTATTATAGGTACAGCTGGCCTTCATATATTTGAAAATCATGCATATGTTTTAAAAGTTAACTGCACAAACTCACATCCAACTTTGACCCAATTGTGGCATTACATTGCTCAAGTCACAGATATAAAAAAACAGGGGACCAAAACCTTTTATATTTGTTTAAAAGAGCTGCACAGACTCTGACAGAAGTAACAACACTTGGAGCGCTTTTTATATTTTATTATTTTATTTTTGTAAATAGAGTTGTATCTCAGCAAAATGTTCACGCTGAATGTTAAACAAATCCTTTGACAAGGTTTTACATGTCTTTCTATCCTATTCTCAGTAAAATCTGGAATGTTATTTACTTTTTCAATTGGCTGCAGTGGTGGTGTTGTACCCACAGAGTATGTGTGGGGTAAGCAAATCAGCCCTTATCTTGAATAATGCATGAGGCAGGACACAATTGAATGTAACTCTCCGTGTAGGTGTTTGCCCAAGACCAGGACACAGAAAAGAACGGCGTGGTGAGTTACCAGATCCTATCTGACATCTACAACAGCACCGACTACTTCAGCATCGACAGTAACAGCGGGCTGATATACACGGCACGTCTGCTCGACTATGAGCTCATCCAGCGCCACAACTTCATTGTCAGGGCGACGGACAGCGGAGACCCTGCCCTTAGCAGCGATGTTACTGTCTCTGTGACTGTAACTGACACCAATGACAACCCACCTAATTTCAGCCAAATGCTGTACGAGGCCTTTGTCAGCGAGCTGGCTCCCAGAGGACACTTTGTGACTTGTGTTCAGGCATCAGATGCTGACATCTGTGATGCCAGTAGGCTGAGGTAAGGAAAAAGATGCTTTGAGAACTTACCGATTCTGTGTTTTCTCTGTAGACTTGATTTACCTTTGAACCTAGATGAAATCCTCTTTAAGAATTTTTCAGATTGTCACCTCTTGAAAAGCACAGTGCACTTTTGGTTTACTAAAATCCCAGTAATCCTGGTTCAGTTTCACACGAGGCTTTATTTAGATTTTTCTCAAGCAGTTTTGGCTCAGCACCCCCTCAAGACAAGTAGACACTTGTAATTTGCAGCACCTCTTGAGCAAAATAACTTTGTAGACCGTAAGCAACACAAGCTCTCTCTTCTTCCTCCGCCTTCAGGTACAGTATTCTCTCAGGAAATGAGAAAATGACTTTTATGATGGAGCCAGATACGGGGGTGCTTCGTCTGTCTAACAAGAGGAGACAAGGCATGAAACTCTCCTATCAACTCAATGTGTCCGTGTCGGATGGAGTCTTCACCAGCACTGCTCAGGTGAGACAACTTTTGGCAGTTACGTATTAGTTCTGTCAGGTGATTTGGTCTTTTTTTTTAAGTCTCAGTAGTCTTTATACACAGAAAATGGGCTGACCTTCTTCACCGGCCTATCAAAATTATTACCAACCTTCGCTGCTGCTCAGCGTAACTGCTGTTTCTCACAACTGCCAGCTCCACAGTGGGAGGTTAATGTCTTGCCATATCAGATTTACTTTGAGGATAAGCTGCCAGCTGGAAAAATTACTCACATCTGTCTCTTAGTGGTAATTACAAATGGGAGATTTGAGGGGGGTTTGGGTCATATATCACACATTTCTGTTGCAATAACACATCACCCCATTCTTAAAGTTCTTCTTCTGACATGCAATGAAATATGTGTGCAGCAGTTCTTCACGGAGGTGTCAGTATCTGTGGCTCGTGTGTAATTCAAATCAGTAACTAATTGTTCACAACCCTGGTGTTCTTACTACTGCTTTGCCTTTTTGATTTGATCGTGTTTGACAAATCAGCCGGTGATGTTTGTTGGGATGGCAACAGCAACATGTCAGCAGACAGTGAGGATAATGATGATGGAGTGATGTTGCGATGGTGATTCACAGGTGATTGTACGTGTCCTGGGAGCTAACCTGTACAGCCCAGTATTTAGCCAGAGGTTCTACTTGGCTGAGGTCCAGGAAAATGCACCGGAAGGGTCAAAGGTCATTCAGGTAATTTCACTTTTTCAGTGCACTGAATTAATGAATACGAAATAACATAATGAGGAATATTGATGAATTTCTGTGTGGACACACAGGTCCGCGCAACAGATGAGGACTCTGGACTGTACGGACAGATCACCTACTCGTTCATCAACGACCTGGGGAAAACTCAGTTCACCATTGATGCAGATGGGGTCATTTCCACTGTTCAGAAATTAGACCGAGAAAACCCTTTCAACAAGGACATGGTGCTAACTGTGATGGCCCTGGATGGTGGAGGTAACTGTTTCCCTAAAAAGCCATCTTCAAATCAGCTAATATGAGTAGAGATTCTCCGATTGCAATTTTCTTGGCAAATTTCATTTTCCTGTTTTATTTCTCCGCATGACCAAATTTTCTTTCTAATAACAATAACTGAGAGCATATAAAAATAAAAATCAACTTTTCTTCAACACAAAATATTTTTAAGTTTAAAAAGTTTATTTAAGTTATTTAACTTTACAGTTTCACCCCAAACTGCTCTCGATGAAATAACTGAAAATAAAGAGTTCTGCTACTGGAAAGAGTTATAAAAAATGGACTGAAATTGAGCTGCTGTACACCCACCTTTACTTGGCCTTCACTTAAAAAAAGCAGGTGCAATAGATTTATACTATTGCACCTGGTTACATACATCATCATTTCCCAGCATTTTTATCATTACAGGAATTATAAATAACAGGAAATCAACCCTTTCCTCTTTTTCACTTGTCTTCACAACTTTCCTGGTAACTGCATTGATGCTTCTATTGCTCATACAATTTCCTTCATTAGCTTTTTCTTTGCGGGGCTGCTCCTGCAGTTTACTTTGGTAAACTAAATGCCATTATTCACTTTCGGGAACGTCCATACTAACCATGCGCTAGCATGTTGCGTTGAAGGTGCATAGACTTTTTTCCTGTTGTGCATCGATTTATTAATCCAAAATCGATTTTTAAATATATATAAACTATTCCCACAACCGCCAAACAGTTCAAACAACAAATGAGAGCAAGTAAACGGATACTGCAAAAAGATGGAAACAGAAACTACTGAAAGCCGACATCTCACAGGTTCCGAAGCTGCGGGTTTCCTCACTCTCCGAGCAAAATACACTGAACCAGCTGCAAAAGAAGTTCAAAACTACGCTTTACATTTGATAAACATCGTCATGAATTCCCTCTTGCTTTGGCAGTTTTGATGAAATCACACTTCCTGCAGAGCTCTTTCACTCTCTCGCTGTACTTCAAGAACAGTTTCCCATCTTAAATCTCTGTTTTCAGCATTATTTGCTTGCTTAATGCACACCAGTCTACCATTGTGTTCAGCGCTGTCCCCCGCTGTTTTTTTGTTGTTGTTGTGGTTTTTTTTCAAATGAGAAAGCCTCATTTCTGTTGTTCAATATTGAAGAAATTTAAAAAGATTTTGCCAAATTGGAAAACACTTAAATGTCTCTAATAAAACCTCTGTAACTGTAATGTTCGGTTTTTAAACTACTGCAGAATATTTTAATATTTCTGACTGTCTGAGTCAAAACTGAATCAAATCAAATCAAATTGAATTGGGACCTTGTGAATCAGAATTAAATCAGCTATAGAAATCAGTGACAATACCCAGCGCTCATCTGTATCATTCGTGCATATTAAATGTATGTGTGTTTTTATTTTCCAGGCCGTGCATCATTTTGCACGGTACGGGTGGTTCTTGCAGATGAGAATGACAACGCCCCCCGGTTCAGAGCAGTGGAGTATCGTATGAGCATTAAAGCAAATGTTGCCAAAGGTTCTCTTGTCACTCAGATCCAGGCCACTGACCCAGATGCTGGGTCTAATGGAAGGATCACATACTCACTTTACAGTGAGGCACGCCTATCTCTGGTCGATGTTCTGGAGGTCAGTGCATGTTGCTTTTCAACTTCTTTTTGACTGCCCTTTGTAAAAAGAAAAGTTATCCCGTGAATTAATATCTATGCAACACATAAAATCACATAAAAATGCAACCACATGCAAACTGCAACAAATTGATTTAAAACTCATTAAAGCACAAACTCTGTTAGCGGTAAACTTGATTTTCAATTAAGGAATGTTTTCACATGACCCTCCCTTCCCATTTCAGGGGATTAAAAGCCATCTGTTTGCTGTAGATTATGTATTTTTAATCATCTAATCAAAATGATGTTGCATTAGGGTTGATGCTTTGGTCAATTCTGAAAATACAATTACATTTAAATAAATGTGGGCTATAAATAAATTGAAACACCATGTGATTAAAGGAATATAGCTGCAACTTATAAACACTGTATGTCGCGGTGAAGCTTGAAGGGCATTGCGGTTCAGTTTGTGCGCATAAAACCGTGACGTTCTTCTTGTATTTTATTAATGTTAATCAAAATGATATAAAAATAGCAAAAACTCTCGTGGTTTGGAATTAAACACATAACTACATATGTCAACAGTTTTAAAAAAAAACTCCCAAAAGCTGATTTAAATAGCCTTGTGATTTTGCTGGTGCTCAGGTGGAGCCAGACAGTGGCTGGATGATGACTAAAAGCACAGTGGACCACCTCCAGGGCACTGTGCTGTCCTTCTTTGTCAAAGCCACAGATGGTGGTTCTCCGGCTAAGCACTCCCTGGTGTCCGCCTTCATCCACGTAGTCCCTCCAGATGCATTCGTTCCCTCGTTCAGCCAGCCTCAGTACTCCTTCACCATCCCTGAGGATACAGCGGTAGGAACCGCCCTGGGGTCTGTGTACATGGGTGCTGGACAGACCGGGTTCTTTAGTGCAATCGCAGGGGAGACGCTTGACAGCAACCAGGAGGGGACCTTCCTGGTGGAGAAGGAGACTGGTCTCATCCGTCTGGTGAAACCGCTAGACTATGAAGAGGTCAGCATCTTCCGCTTTAAAGTTGCAGCAACAACAAGACGAGACCTGATTGAGTCAGTCTCCACTGTAGATCTGGAAGTTAAGGTTGGTAGCACAATGCACTGCAGAAGAATAGCATTTGCTTTCTGTTTTTCAGTTGATTAGGGAAATGTGCATATGCAATTATGGATTTTATGAAATAATTTCAGATTTGTGTGATAGATTAATTAAAATAGTAAGAAGGGGGTAATTGTGCTGTCTTTTCATTTAGACTTTGTTCAGCTGAAGCAGATTTATTGTTTTATAGATTCTTGATGTCAATGACAACAAGCCGCTGTTTGAGACCAGCACCTATGTAGCCACGGTGATGGAGGGGATGCCTGTGGGGACCAGAGTGGTCCAAGTGCGTGCTCTTGATCCAGACTGGGGCTCTAATGGGCAGGTGTGTGACAGTCAGGTTAAACTGTGAATCACATGTTTGTGATACGTTAAAACAAGCATTTTTCTAAATTCAGAGAGCTACAGGCGCTGCTATGTATCCTTTATTTGAATTGCAGGTAACCTACAGCCTCGGCCATCTGCTCACCTACAATCTAGACTTGACAAGGGATGCCAGCTCCTTCTCCGGGCCTGTGTCTACCACTTCTGTCTTTGCCATTGACAGTAAAACAGGTTGGATCACCACAGTGAGTCAGATGGACCACGAGGCCTGCTCCAGCTACAGCTTTGAAGTAGTAGCGTCTGATCTGGCCGAGTTACTGCCTCTCTCCTCCACCACAGTGGTGACCATCACAGTGTCAGACGTCAATGACAACCCGCCACTGTTTGAGAGGGAGCTGTACCGAGGTGCCGTAAAGGAGAGCGATCCCCTCGGTGAAGTGGTGGCCGTTCTGAAAACCAAAGATCGAGATGGCACGGATCAAAACCACCTCGTCAGCTTTTGCATCACTGGTAAGGACACTGAGACAACTAACAGAATGCTGTCCCAGAATGCTGTGCTGCAGTAACTCTTCATCTTGCAATGAGATGAGGCTGTGCTGCATCAAAATCATTTATTGTTCTAACATGGTTTCTGTTCCAAAGGTCAAGTTATAAATTAATTTGAACTGATATGCCAAAAACAGCTTTCCTTTAATTTTTATTCATTTTTTTCATTTTAATATTACAAAGTGCCCATTATACTATGAAACAAAAATGCTTTGTAGAAAACCTTAATCTACACTCATGTGGAGAAAAAATAAGTTTTTGCACTATGACAGCTGGGACGGGCTCGTGGCTGATGGATAGATTTATCAGGCAGGTGCTTCTAATGAAATGCACTTGATGAATTGATCATTCTCTTTCTCAGCCTCACCCATTACTTTATGCGTTCGCGCTTTTAAAACAAAATGAAAATAATAAAGAGCATTGCTTGGCCTCTCCAGCAAAACTCTGACCTTGATACTGAGTAAGAGCACGTCCATTCACAACACACTGTGTGTTAATGATTGCGGATGATGTATTTTGTCCTTGTTTTCTGGCATTTAAAAAACACAGATCGGCCGAGTGAAAGTGTCATAAAAGGTCAAACTTTTAAACTTTGAAGGGCCACGGCCGCTGCCCTACCCGTCTGGTTTACATTATGAAGATGGTTATTGATTGCACCAAAGGGTGCCTGCATCATTTTTTATGTGCGGTTGGAGAGAATCTTGTTCTCATTCATCTTGCGAATGAGTAATGACTCGCAGTTTGTTTACATTTAATACAATACATCTTCACTCCTTTCTTCACTTTTTAGTGTCAGCGCTTTAACTCTCATCTGTATGATCTCCAGGGGGAAATCCACGAGGAGTGTTTGGCCTGGCCCTTGTGCAGGGGGAGTGGAAGGTTTATGTGAGTGGTCTGCTGGATCGCGAGCAGCAGGACTGGTACCTGCTCAACATCACTGCCAGCGATGGCCTTTATGTCGCTCACACCGCAGTGGAGGTTACAGTCATGGATGCAAATGACAACAGACCCATCTGCAACCAGGTCAGGGATAAAGACAAATGGAAAGTGTGCAAAATGAAAATATGCAAAGTAAACAAACCGAGAGGAGCTTGTGGAATGTATAGAGCATTGCAGAGTAAATCGCTCTATCGGCTGTTTGTCTCCATATTCCAGTTAATTTTCTGTCTGTAAACAGAGAGAATGCATTGCTTGTGACCATGCATGCAGTCATGTATGCTTGTTATTGAAAAGGTAAGTTAGGGCATTGTGTTTGTGGACTGAATGGGGAAAACAAAAGCTGTTTATCAAAGAAGGAATTTTTAATCATTTTAAGTCTCATTTAAATTGTTTTCTTTTTCAATCCCAATGAGAGCGTCAAGATTAGTGGAGATTTCCAGTTCCCCCAATGATGAACTTTCTTTTGGGTAATCTTAACGCTGGCTTAGCTCTGAAAATTCAGCTGTGTTGAATAATGTTCAAATCTGCATATTCATGACTTAGTAAAGAAAAGTCTGTGGTTTCACGAGTAAAACTGGATTTGCTCACTTCAAATATTGATACTTACTACTAACTCGCTGCAAATTAATTCAGCCAAATTGTCTTTGTTTTATATTTCAGGCCAAGTGTTGTAATTTATGTATAAACTGACTTTTCCATAGTGCTTTTATGGAGTGCATAATGCAGTCTTAATCTAATAACGTACTAAACGGATGAATGGTTCTCTTTGAATTACACAAGTTTGAGAATTTACACAAATAAAAGACAGTAATCATGATAAAGCCAATTAAGTTGAGTCCCTTGTGCTATTTCCTACCTTTCAACGCCAACATTCACCCTACATTTAGAGTAAGACAATCTAGGAGAGGAAAATTTTTATGAAATGAGAGAATAATTGGACTGTGAAGTCTTCTGGGGGCTCTCCTTTCATTTAGTAAAATTCTGCAGTTCTTCAGTTTCACATAATTAGTTGAGAAACTTTCTTTTTCCCTCAAAACTCTAAACTCCTTGAAATGCTCCCTGTTCTCCTCTGATAGTCTTTTTTTCCCCTTCTCGCACGAGCCAACACTATAACTACAAAGTGATTAGTCTGACATTACATGGCGACAGCAACAACTGGATCAAAATGACACTCACATTGCCACAGAATGAACTCTAACTGCTGTTTGGGCATCTTTTCTAATGTTTTCTTTTCATAGGAAGAGTAGTAGTAGTAGTAATAGTAATGGCGTTTTTCTAGTAGTAACGATTTCAAACTCTTAGCTGGTGCTTACTCCTTTCTTGTTTTTTTGTTAAGTCATTAATCAGGCTTTAAATATTAGAAAATCCCCAATTTAATACTTTGAATTTTTATTTTGTTCAACAAACAAAAATGCAAAGATGATATAAAACAAATTCTTGGCATTTTTCAAACCTTTGACTGGTTACTAGGTGTTTCACCTTTATATATTTTAAATCTGAGCATTAGAAGATTCAGCAGAGCCAACAGAGCAGGGTGGGGTGTGCTAAATTGCCGTTGCCGCTGCTGGTCTGTGTTGATGAAATTGTGAGGCCACTAAGCTCCATTTCCCCAGTCAGTCACTGGCAGAAATGGACACCGGGTGATAAAAGGGAACTTAGCTGACCCAGTTCTATTAGCTGGAATAATGGATCAAGTGCACAGTTGTTGGATGTTTTTTTAATGTATTAGACAGATGCATTTTTTTAACTAGAATGGTTAGTGTTACTATTACTGTGCACTTTAATTTCTGCATATGCTTTTGTGTTATCACAGGCCGTGTATAGCACCTCTTTTCCTGAGGACATTCCCATTAACAAGGGCATTCTAAGAGTGGGTGCAACAGATGCTGACTCAGGCTCCAGTGCTGAGATCCAGTATTCACTGTTTGGCATTGGGGTTGAAGATTTCTACATGGATGCAAACACCGGTACATTTAAATATTTAATTTCAAGGGCTTGTAACAAAAACAAACAAACAAAAAAAATCTCTTTTTATACCTCCCCATTTATGCCCTTAGGTGAGTTGCGTACAGCCATTGTGATGGACCGGGAATTGGCCCCCAGCTACAAACTCATCGCCCAGGCAACTGACGGGGGAGGCCTGTTCTGTCGCTCTGATATTTTTCTCAAAGTGTTAGATGTGAATGACAATGCCCCCCTCTTCTCATCCACTCATTACCTGGCGAGCGTGTACGAGAATGCTTCGCCTAAGGCTTTGCTCACCCGTCTACAAGCCAGCGACCCAGATGAAGGTAAGCTGCTGTTAGATAAGTAATGTCAGGCAGCGATGATGAATTCAGAAAGTTTTAAGCTTTCAATTATTTAAAAATAATGTACTGTTTGAGTGTCCGAGCAAGTTTATGAGCCAAGATGTAATATATTGTGAACAGTTAGTATGAATGTGTTTTTTCCAGGTCTCAACCGTACAGTGCTGTATTCTCTGGTGGACTCAGTGAATGGGTTCTTCTCCATTGACCCGGTAACTGGAGTAGTAGTTCTGGAGAAGTCTTTGGACAGAGAGAGCCAGGACTCCTATCGTGTTCGTGTGGAGGCCACTGATCGAGCTGGACAACAGGGGGCGCTCTCCTCACAGGTTGGTGGGTAGTCCAAGTGACCCAGATTCAGTATTGATTGTGTCTACAATCAATGATAAGTCTACCAAACATTACTGTAGGAAATATTTACGCCCTGATGCTCCTGATACAAAAAAGACACTTGTTCTGAAACGAATGAATAATTGAAAGACTAAATAAAATAATAAATAATAAAAATGCACTTTTGAACAAAACTGACATTTATAACAGTGTTTGCAGCATTTATGTTTTTTGGGTAACATAATCTTGTTTTTCAGGTAAATCTGAACTCTGAAAAAAATCAGGTGAATAACACATGATCCTTGAAGATATTAGTTAAATCCCCAATTAGATTTTAATTAAGATAGCTCGTAGTCATATGAACCATGTGGAACAGAAAAAACGACGCAGTTACAGAGAGAAGCGGTGCAGAAAAGGTGGAAAACAGATATGTGGCAAATCTGAAACTGTGCTGTGTCTCACAGCAGCTATCTAAAAGTAAACTTTGTTTTATTTTAGAAGAAAACTTTAATTTTGCTCATTCACTCACCATAAATGCTGGGAATGGCATTATTTTTAGGAGTAGGTGTCACTTTCATTACAAATATAGAGAGGAGTAGTTGTTGTTCTGTTACTTGTAGTAGATGATTGTCATAGCCACAATGATAAAAGCAAAACTACAGTAATAGGATTAGTGGTGTCCTGTATTAAGTAGGTGGAACTTGTGACTCTGTATTCTATAGAGTCAAAATAGCATTCATCTAGTAGCCACCAAACTCTCTATAGCAGGCACAGATTTTAGTTGGTTTTTGCCTCAGCTTCCTATTTTATTACTAAAGCATATTTTTCTGTACAACTTCTGTATGCGCTTGTGGTCCCTTCTGCCTTGTGGTGAAACGGCACTATCGGTGCTGGAAGCAGTGCAGTAAAGTGGTTAGGTGCTGTTTTACAGTCTTGTGTGTCTTCCTCAGGTTTATTTGACCATTTTAGTGCTGGATGTGAATGACAATGCTCCAGTCTTCCAGAGAAGAGACTATGCTGTAACTGTCCCCGAGGATGTAGCCGTGGGAACCGAGGTGGTGCGAGTCCTGGCAACAAGCGCTGACATCGGACCTAATGCTGAGATCACATACAACATCCGGTCGGGTAATGAGTTAGGAAAGTTCACCATAGACAGGAAATGGGGTGAGTTGATATTTTTGTGTGTGGCTTGTACCATGTTATTGTGAAATTTAAAGGCAGGGAATTTTTAAAAAAGAATAAATATCTACTGATATGTGTGTTAAGGTTCTATTTCAGTGGCTGATGATTTGGACTTTGAGGTGTGTAAGGACTATTATCTCACTATTGAGGCCTGGGACAATGGCAACCCTCCTCTTAGCACAGCTACAATGGTAACCATTGAACTTATGGATGTCAATGACAACGCTCCAGCCTTCAGTCAGGACATCTACAATTTGCTGGTCAGCGAGGATGCATCTGTTGGGCAGACAGTTACAAGGGTAAGATTTAAGACCAGATTTACTAAATGGGGCAAAATAGCCTATCACTCCAATAGAGACTAGTTATATTTAAAACAGGCTTCAGTAATTGATAGGCTCTGATGTAGGACTGTAAATTGTGTGACAACATTTTGACATCACCTTCTATAGCATTCTTGTATTAAGACAACTTAAATAACTTTAAGGGGAAATCAGAAAATCAAATGTCTATGCTCTTCAACTGGTGCTGTTAACAGTACCACCATATTTTAGATTTTGTGGATGAATCTTGTGTATCTGTGATTTATATCTCACGTATTGTCAAAGTGCACACGGCTGAGTTTCTGTATATCCGCCACTAAAAACAGTTAAGTGTTAGGGCGTGGCAACCTCATGTGCTGTCCGTGGTCCTGAAACTAATTTGAGTGTAAAAAACCCTGAATTGGATAAGTGGAAGAGAATGGATAGATGGAAAACTTTATTCGACTTTATTTTGTTTTTTATTAATGCTAATACATTGATCATGTTGATGTCCATCTAATCCTGATTATTTTCAGGTTCAAAGTCAATGTTGTCATCCCTTCGTTCTCTTTGGTCTTTAGCCAGTTTGTATTTGACCCCAAGGAAATCAGGCTATTTTCTTTCCCTCTGGGTGTCTGTTTTTTAGGTAGTGGCTGAAGATCTGGATAGCCAAGTGAATGGGCGTATCACCTACTCTATCCTGAAAGGTGACCGAAACAACCACTTCTGGATTGACCCTGTAGCAGGACTTCTCAAAGTCAACAAGAAGCTTGACAGAGAACTTGTAAGGATGCATGTTGAAGTACAAAATCTCATAAACAATCAATTGTAATTTTCTGGTTCATGAGCACAGTCAGGACAGAAAATACCAGGTCCCATCAAGGTCAACGCTCAATGAAATATCACATTATGCGAGCATAAGAGTGCTTGCCACACTGCCTGATGTACATACAGATATGGCAATCACCATTCTCTTCTTCACCGCCTAGGTGTCCAGGTACTCTTTGTCAGTACAGGCGTTTGACAGCGGCTCTCCTGCGATGTCCTCCACAGTCACAATCAACATCGATATCTCTGACGTTAACGATAACCCCCCAGTTTTCAATCCTCCCAATTCCACGGTGGTCATACAGGTACGTTTGAGCGTGTTTGCTGTCTATATTTATATAGGGGCGACCGTGGCTCAGGTTGGGAAGCGCATCTGTAACCGGAAGGTCGCCGGTTCGATCCCTGGGCTCTCTGTCCTGGTCGTTGTGTCCTTGGGCAAGACACTTTACCCTACCGCCTACTGTTGTTGGCCAGAGGGGCCGATGGTGTGATATGGCAGCCTCGCTTCTGTCAGTCTGCCCCAGGGCAGCTGTGGCTACAACTGTAGCTTGCCTCCACCAGTGTGTGAATGTGAGAGTGAATCAATAGTGGCATTGTAAAGCGCTTTGGGTGCCTTGAAAAGCGCTATATAAATCCAGTCCATTATTATTATTATATTATCAGTTCAATGTTGTCTCAACTTCACGTTCTTACTTCCAGCTAAACCAAGCTGCTGGCACCACCCTGCTCCAGTTATCAGTCAGCGACAAAGACTCCCCTAAAAATGGTCCACCCTTTGAGTTTCGGATCAAGTCAGGAAATGAGGGAAACTTCTTCTCCTTCGACCAGACTGGGACTCTGAGGTCTAACCGTGTGTTTGGCCCTGAAGCCCCCAGAGAATTCACTCTTGAAATCCTGGTTAGGAACTTTTGGGTTTTAACAAGTAGCCTATTTAATATGAAGACTTTTCTTTTATGGAGAACTTTAACACCCGTGTAAATTCAACCCACTAAAGCAAGACCTTATTATTACTGTAGAACTTTCTTTGCTGTTAAGTGTCATTATAACTTTTTTTATAACTTTGTCTCTCTCAGGCAACTGATTCTGGCAAGCCTAGTCTCTCCTCCTCTTCCTGGGTATTTCTGAGGGTCATTGGGAACAGTCAGTACAAGCCGACTGTCTCCCCACTGGAGATCTTCATCGTCATGGTCACGGATACCTTTCCAGGTGGCCCGATCGGTCGGATCTCTGCAACTGACCGTGACCTGAGTGACGTTTTGTCATTTACCCAGAAGCCTCAGCCCAAGAGCATGTTTAAGGTCAACAGACAGGATGGCAGCATTGTAGCGCTGCCAGGCCTGGAACCTGGCAGGTGAACGCTAGACCACACAAACACACAGGAAAACAAAACACTGATATGGAAAAACTAAAACTTTTTGGTGTAACAATTCAGTATGTTTTCTTGCCTTTTCTCAGGTACCAGATGAATGCTACAGTGAGTGATGGACGTTTTGCTGTGATAGCTGACGTTTCCATCCAGGTCGAACAAGTGACAGATGTCATGCTGCGTAGCGCTCTGACCCTACGTTTCAACTTGCTGTCTCCAGAGGACTTACTTAGTCGCTACCTTAGCCAAATTAAGTTAACGTTACGGGGACTAGGTGGATGGAAATGGTCACCAGGGCAGCAGGATCCTCTTCACATACTCTGTGTACAGCCAGTGATGGGGACATCGGACGTGGACCTGCTTCTAGCCATGGAGAGGCCAGAGACGCCGGGCAGTGGACGCATGGGTGTGTTCTACTCCCAGCAAGAGCTGTCTGCAAAGCTGGAGGAGGGGGCAGCGCAGGGTCAGATTCGAGGTGTGCTAGCTGGGGCTGTGGTGGTGAGCAGCACTTGTTCTGGTGAGCTGGAGTGTGGGGATAGAGTGTGTGAAAACACACTTGTGATGGACGGGAGCTCGCCTGTCACCTACAGCACAGAAAGGGTCAGCTTGGTGTCGCCTACGTTCAGCCGCAAAGAGACCTGCACCTGTCCCGGTTTGTACTACACTCATTTTTGAACCTTCACAGAGTCAGTGTCACAAACACGTATCATCAGTTCATGAACAGCATTGGTTGATAGTTTTCATATAAAAATCAGTAAAATCTTGAAATATCTAAATGGAAACATACACAATGTTTGCTTATGTAATATACATTTTGCATTCTATAAAAAAGGAAATACAAAAACTACAGAGGCATATATTATGCATGCAAATATAAATAAATTAATGAAAGAATAATGTAAATCTGAAGGCTTTTCACATGATGACAAATAATATTTATATTTCTACCCCTTTTCAAACAGGAGGGACATGCCCCACCCCTGTGGAGCTCTGTGAAGGTCAGTCCTGTCCAGCTGATATGCAGTGTGTGCGTTCTGGTCCTACTGCGCCATCTGTCTGCCAGTGTCAGCCCGAGAGACTAGATGACTGTGCAGGTGTGTTTTGGCATGCCTGCAGTTTGTATAACTTCTGTCTTTCTGATTTAGCTTGATGAGGTTTAGTGTAACCTGAAACTTTTCCCGCTTCTCTGTGTGTTACAAATGTGCAGGCCAGACCTCGCTGAGTTTCTCTGGAAACAGCTACATCAAGTACAGAGTGACAGCGAGTGGCCAGAGTGGAGAGATGAAGCTCGGCCTCAGGATCAGAACACTTCAGAGAAGAGGAGTCATTATGTTCACACGGGTTAACCCCTGCACCATGCTTAAGGTAGAGGTTACAGAGCTATGCTTTTTTGGGGGTCATGCAAAACACTAGCTGCTCATTTCCTGTTTGAAGGAAACACGTTTCTCAGTAAGTGTTTTTTAAAAAACATCATCAGGTATTATTCAGAAGATGTAACTTTTTGTTATATAATATCACACTTCACCGAGTTCTTTTGAGTCCTCAGAGGCATCCGATGGAAGACAAAACACTGCTCAGTAGACCGTTTAACACTTTATTACTTCTAGAAGGGAGATGTGTCCTGCATGACATGCTACTGCAGATCTCAAAATGGTGTTGTGCCACTAACAGTTTTATTACAGAAGCTCTCTAACTCTAGTCTAAACAACATTGTCTCAGTAACTTTCCACTAGAGATGGTCCCCTCTTATCTACATTTTCCTAGGCAAGCGTGAGCGAGAGTCTGCAGCTTTCTACTCCCCGAGGACACATGGTCTCATGCCTTTATTTTTAAGGGCTGTGTCCACTTAATACTACACTATATAACTTTATAACACTTATTATTAATGAAAAGCATGGCATTATTGAGGCACTGCAAATTATTTAGTTCCAACACTTTTCTTTCCTTCCACAGATTGAAGGCGGTCGACTCTGGTTTCAGTTGGACTGTGACAACACCCTTGGCATTATGGGTATCTCTGGCAGACCGATAAATGATGGCCTGTGGCATGCAGTCACTTTGGAGCTGACTATGAACTACACTCTCCTGTCATTGGATGACAGCTATGTGGAACGTCGCCGGGCAGCCAGAGCCCCGGTTCGTCTTTGGCCTTTGGCACCAGATTCATCATTTTTCTTTGGGGCCCAAGTCAGGCCACTAAATGGGCAAGGTGAGAGGCCAGGCCCTGGGTCAGGAAGGAGCCAGGGAGGGCCAGGGCTTGCAGAGCGTGGCGTAAGGGGCCCTCCGAGAGCTCAGGACGGCTTCCAGGGGTGCCTGGGCTCGCTGATGCTGAACGGAAATGAGCTGCCGCTCCAGAATAAAAGGAGCCGTTATGCTGAGATAGCAGGGCTCAGCGAGGTCAAACTGGGCTGCGTGCTTTACCCAGATCCATGCGTCAGTCAGCCCTGCCTCAACGGAGCAATCTGCAGTAGCCTTCCCTCTGGAGGTGTGTGTATATATACAAAAAACATGATCATGTGTATGTGCCTTGCTGTGGGACACATTCATTACTTTGTTTTTACTCTGTTTTTACAGTTTTTAATCATTTTATTTTGATAACTTGTTGTTTTATCATTGATCGTTATCATTTATAAGTATTATGCACAATAGTTGATATTAGTTATAATTTTCAGACACGTAAAATATCTCTTCCACAGGTTTTATGTGCACTTGCAGTGTTGGATTCACTGGGGGGCGCTGTGAAATTGAACTGACATCCTGCATGCCAAACCCCTGCCAGAATGGTGGAGACTGCAAGCCTGTAGGCAGCGCATTCCTCTGTGGCTGTCCTCCTGGACTCGGGGGACTTATGTAAGATATAATAGCCTGGAATCGCTCACACTTTCTAGCCTTAATAACCGGCTGTAACAGCAGTGTTGACAAATGCTGTGTCCTGTTTAGAAAGTATGTAAACAATGAGAGCCGTACGGTGCTGATTATTAAGATACTCAACGTCTGTATCTCCCTCCCTCTCAGTGAAAACATGAAAGAGCATGTGCTGGACTCAAAATCCCATTCATTAGCCCACATTAGTTGTTATTGGGGGAGGGGGGGGGGGGGTAGTGGTTCTAATTTAATTCTGCATAATTTTAGTTGAAAAGCCCATAATCATTCTCTAGCTGTCTTCTTAATTACAGCTTAGTAATTGCCTTTGAAATAACCTCTCTGCTCATGCGTCTGTTCCACAGAGCCACCAGCAGAGGGCACTTTTCCCCCACAGAGGATTTTTTTTGTTTTGTTTTTGGCTTTTTTATGCTTTTGACTTGGATTTTAAAAAATCATTTGATTAATTTAAATTCAATTATAATTACACTAATAAAACTATGGAAAAATGTTATTGTTTTTTCAGGCACCAGATTGTTTATATCATTAATAATTAATGTTAAACACAGATTGAAACCATAACAACCAAATAGCTGTTGAATTCAGTTGACTGTGGAGTTGTTGTTTTTTTTTCTTCCAGCACTAAAATATATGCATTACAATAAAAAATACAATATAGAATTTGGTCATTGAAAAAGCCACAAAACTTGACATTTTCTCATTATTACTAATCTATTTCATAGGTTAATAAAACTAATGTGAGACAACTTCATTAACTTTTTAATTATGGATAAGTATTCATCGTTAAAATAATAATGAGAGGATATCACTGGCCAGCACATCCAGGCCTTAATGAGTATAGTGTGTATAATTAATGACTAAGCTGTGACCTGCACTTTTATCATTTAAAAGCCAAACTTTGGAAAGTTCTGCCATGAAGCTTTCTGCAAAATCCTTCTTCCGTCAGACTTGCAAAATGTTTTGAAAATCCCATCAAAGAGAAAATAATTGAAAAGAGAATTGCATGTATCTTCCATCCGCTGCACAGCAGGACACCATGCTTGAAATGACAAGCTGAGATGAGCATGTATGTGTCTGCAGTAAAATTACTTTTATGATGTTCAGCTGGAATTTGCTTCTTCAGCGGGAGTGTGTGTTCATGTTTTTTGCATTCATGCATAATTCTTTAAATCAGAACCGTCTAAATGTAAATAATAGGGAATCTTCCCAGCATTTGGGAAAAGAAACATTCTCTATAAAGGTTTAAATGTTTTAGCTCACTCTCACCTTTGCATTCTTCCTTTTTCTTAACTTTGATAACATCATATTCACTGCGGTCACCCATAGCAGCTTTACTTACTCGTTTTTGCTGCCACAGATGTGACGACGACGTCAACGAGTGTGACCAGGAAGCGTGCGGAAATGGAGGAGAGTGCGTGAACACATTCGGGTCATTCCACTGTAACTGTTCAGAAGGGTACGAGGGTCAGCTGTGCGATGATCTGACGCCTGGTGATCCTGGGGATGACACACAGGTAGCGTATGAGCAACGCTTGGAATTGGATTTTTGTAGATGTTACAGAATAAATGAAAAAATAATCGAGAAAACTCCTCGAATTGTTTTTTTGTGCATTCAGCTCGCACCTAATTAGACTTGGCATACACAGTGAAATTGAGAATTTTGAGTTTACAGCAGGCCCCTGGAAGGCTTATTCACCAGCTTGGTATCTTTGTTCCCACAGCAGATAAATGAAAGTGTAGTAATGCCTAAATTGCTGTTTCTATTTGAAGTTGTTATGCTCTTGAATTTATTGTGCCATATACCTTATACCTTAGACTGCAAACCCAATTAATGTGGCACATTATAAGAAGGAAGGTACCTTCATTAATCCCTGGAGGACAGCAGCACAGTTGACAAAATCTACTAAGCTTCTTTTACAACTAATGTATGTTAACTTTGTTCTTTGTTTGTTTGTTTTTCTTTTTAATTGAGTGCTTGCATTAGAGATAATTGTTTATTTTTATTGCCGAAACTTATTCATCACGCATTGCATTAAAACAAAAAAGCTGTGAGCTCAATCACTCCCTCCAAATTGGAAGACCACAAAATGTGCTCATAATCTTTTGGAGTAGTGAGAGCATAAGGGTTGTAAATATACCCAGCTTTAGATGATGAATTTTCCTGATATCAAAATTTCATTTACTTCAATACTCAAAAGATGCTTTGTGTTTCAAAACTTTGCTAATTAGCGTCTCAGATGTAGCGATGAGATTCTTATTAATCTTGTGTTTAGAGTAATAACAAACATTTAGAAATTGTTTGGGGGTTTAATATGAGCCCCCTTTGATAGTATTAAACATTTTGGGGGTAAACTAACTTCACTATGTTCCTGTCAGGTCCTGTAAATTTTTCCTATTTCTTAAGGACATGACTTTCAGATACTGTTGTAGATATTTATTCTTTTGTCATTCACTTGTCCAGCTTCCTCAAATATATATACACCATGCCAAGATATGCCTATTTTTCGGCTAATAGCTCTCTGGGAATCTGCTTTTTGGTGCAAAAACAGAATTTTATATCTGTCAAACTTTGTTAGTCTGCATTTTCTGTGGTTGGACTGAACGACTGGGAACAAACAATGTGTTTTTATAATAGGATGCTAGTAAAAAATGCCTAAAATTTAATTTCAAATTGATTCTTTGCTAGGTTTTCTGTTATCTGTGGGCACGGCGCTAGTTCATCCTTTGATTAAGGTGTCTTTTTTATGCTTGAATGATTCACAGGTGAGTGTTAAGTGGCTTAAGAAAAAAAACATTCCTCTGAAAATGGTCAGGGACAAGGACTTGATTTGAAAGGAGTGAAAGCTCGTATGTAAAGGAAAAGTTTCAAAGACCTCAAGAGAAGACAACTTTTTAACAATCTAAAGAACTGACTTTTGCACAGCACTGTATGTTTTGGCAATTCTTTTGGTGCTGGAAAAAGCACTTCATGTTCATGTTAATCATCTGACAACAAAGACCTTTTTTATGAAGTGTTATTGAATTATTTCTAAGCTTGTTCTTCTTTCAACTTTTTATCTGTGTATTTACTGATGACCTTAGAGATTTTCTGACACGTAGCTGTTCGTTATTCAACTAGAAAAAATTATTATAATATTATAATATTTTAATAATTTTACTTTTCTTGTTGTGCAGGCTGAGCCTCTGTCTTACGTTGGACCAGGAGAGATAATTGGCATTGGAGTCCTTGCGTTTGTCATCATTTTCCTCCTCATACTCTTCATCGTCTTTAGGAAAAAAATCAAATTCAGGAAAGACTCAGATCCAGGCCCCGGTATTCAGACTGGGATGGGCATCTCGGCTATCTCCACAGAAACTAGCTACATGCTGCACAAGACTGGCATGGGAGCAGAAGGGATTGAGTTTAAAGCCGTTCGTGTATCAGGCTCACCAGCAACCACAAGCACCTATGGTGAGGTGGGAGGCAGCAGTGTGGGCCCTCCCCAGGTCATGGTGCGCCCAACTGCCCACTCCCCTCTACCAGGAGGACTCAGTGGTGACAGGACCACTTCCAGTGAAGGCAGTCAGGTGTGCATAGCTTGTTTTAATTATGATATTTATGTGTCTGCTTTATAGTAAATGCTGCGGAACAGACAAAATTGTGACAAAGTTAAATATCTGAATATGTTCATACTGCTAATATCTAAAAAATAGTTGGTCAGACCATTTAGGAAAACACATGAATAATATGGTTGCTAAGCAGGAATTATATGCTTTAAAATAAGAGTATTTAAGTTTTAATATCAAACTATAATGATGAGCATCCAAAGTAATATCCACTTTATATATGACAATATCTAATGTCCTTAATGTAAATATGTAAAAAAAAATGTGTATGTTTCTGTTCCGTGTCCTGTGTACTGTTTGTAGTATATTTGTCTTTTTGGCTGCTGTTACAACCAAATTTCCCCTTGTGGGACAATTAAAGGATTATTCTATTCTATTCTATTCTATCAATATTTGTGGAGCATCATATCTCCCAGCTCATCAGTCCCTTTTGATAATGCTGCTCTTCCTTAATTTATCTGAATTTATATTATAATTTAAAAGAAAGAATATTATTTCTTATATTAGTCCTATTTTTTAAAAACATCCTTTGGGACAAACAACCACAGTGTGCTGGAGAAAGAATACATGGGCTCCACACACAGCTCAACTACAAAAACTGTGTTTTTGTGTTTTTATGGCTGGAACTAGGTTTTGATATCAAATATAACACAAGGACAATATAGGTAGATTAAAAAGTAGTAATGTTCCCAGCACATTCGCTCTATTATGTAGATAATCAGCTTACAGGATACAGAAAGTCTGCTCACATTTAATAATCATGTTCATGTCTTCTTTGTAGTCAATTCTGCATGTGATGGGCTAAAATAAGCTTCACAGCAGCGACTTCATCATGTGTGTGGCCCTTCAGATAGGGTGATGACCCAGTTCTTCTTTCATGGCAATAATTAAGAAAAACAATTAATGGTATCAGAAAATCAATTGGAATTGTTGGAAATATAAAGGTTGTACACCAGTGCAGAATATTGTATTGTTTTTACAAAAAGCAATCATTTGATAATTTATGTATGTTTCTGATTGTGCGTGTAATTGCACAAAGAATGAAATAATGATTTGTTTTGTAATAACGCATGAAATCCTGTATAAATTTGTTTGCATTTCGAGTTTCTGAATAGTAACTACCTGGCTTGCCCTTACCCGAACTTTCTGGGTATTTTCTTGTGTCTCTGCAGATTAGCAGCTTCCTCTCAGACATGTCTAATGTCCGAGGTATGGCCAATAGGCGGGGCGTCGCAGTGTGCAGTGTGGCACCCAATCTCCCTTCAGCATCTGCTTGCCGCTCAGAGCATAGCCCGGCCCACAAAGTGTCCTGGGAAGGCGAAGAAATGAGGGAGAAAGAGCTGGAGAGGGCTAGAGATGAGAGAGAGGAGGAGTGGGGGCAGAGAGCTTTTGAGCTGGAGAGAACACAGAGAGATAACAGTCCACAGGGTAAGACTGCAACAGTCTGCCTGCAAACACACACACACACACACACACACGCATGTGCGCACACAGCTTCTAACCTGATCAAAAAGGCAAAGAGTACACAGGCCATGAACACATTGTGTTACACCAATACCACCATCTTCACTGAGAGAGCTCATTTCACAGTGCTCTATGCCTTTTGATCACACACATCAAAGAAAATGGCCCAGAGTAAGCAAGAGTGCTTAAAAAGTAATATTTTTATTTTGCTATCATTTCAGTTTTCTTATTTATTTCCTAGGAGCAATAATGGGTAATAGAACTTTCTGTTACACTGCTGAAATTGGCAATTATGTCCACTTGTATCAGGATAACTCTCTTGGATCTTGTGGGCACTTCTGTTTGAATGGTCAGGGTACTCAGCCAGAACTGATGTCCTATGTTCTTGTCCTACTTTTGCAAAAAAAAAAAAGAAAAAAAAGAAAAAAAAACAAGAAAGAAAAAATAAAGTTCAGTTAAAATCAAAGTAGTTGGAACACGTCCACACAAAGTCACCCAACTTCTCTGTCAAGTTTCCCTCTTTTTATTTTTCCTTAAATTTGCTTCACACCTACCTTTGTCAGCTGTACAAGCACCAAACCGAAGGAGAGAAGAATGTCATTGTAATTCAGCATCTGTCTGATATTTTAGCTGCCAACACTCTTCCCAGTTTGTTCTCTGTCGATGAAATAACCACGTTGCATTTCAGTGCGCAGGTAGGCGTCAGATATTTCGATCCTTTGTCCAGCCTTTTGTGTGAATAATACAGCTTGCAGTGGGAACATCCTGGCTGTTAATGATTGATTTTTTCCTGTAGGAATGGGAAATAGGTTATTTTATTTCTTTGGTCCCCCGCTGAGTGTCTGTAGAAAAAAGAAAAAAAAAAGAACCAGCACCACCTCCTCACATTTACACCACCAGTCTATTAATTTAATGATGATAAAACTTATAGAAAACTGACCTCAAGATTACTGTGTTAATGACTGCAGTGTTAACTGCCAGGTTAACTAATCAATTGCAAATGAGTTTAGTAAGTTATTTACACCACGGCAGCCACAAGCAAGTGCAATAATGTGTATTTCAATAACAAGGAAACAGGTGAAACATGAAATAGTTACTAACCAGGGAACATCCCTGGTTAGTAACTATGGTTATTTTCTGTCACTACCCGTTCAATCATAAATAAATAAAATGGGATGAATATTTAAATACTTGGAAAATACTCTTTGAACAAATCAGGCCTCATATTGTACTCTATAGTTTGGGTTTTTTTGGTAACTGTTGGTAACTCTTCAGGATGTTTCTTCATGGAGGAGTATTTTAAACACTAACTATAAACTGTTTCACTCACAGGAAGTCATTTCTGAAGACTGACATTGAAAAAAAAAGGGTTGAACTGTACAAACTCTGTTTTTCCCTTAAATACTCTTTTTCCATGTATGTTTGCACTTGTCACGGTAAACTTTTGCACCTATTTCTTAGTTTACTTGAAAAATACTAAAAAGTGAAGGCAGACTCAAGAGTTTTAGCATTTTCACAGGAGGACAACATGCCACAGAGATTAAAACCTGGTTCTAAAAATGGTCATTTCTGCTCTAAAGTTGGGTGTTTCAGAGTGAACTGATCGAGGCGTGACCTCTGGAGGTGAATATTGAAGCCAGTGTATATGTGCCACAAACTGCAGTTCCTCTAGCTGTCACAATAGGCTGGCTTCAACAGATGCTTAAAATGTCCAACTTTATAGCATGTTTACGGTCTGGCCTCTATGGAGTGTTTCAACTCTGAGGTTGTTTTTTTTTAACTCATCCATCTGGAGTTAGGAGCGCGGCCACTTTGACTGACATTTATGTTTGATTTTGCTGAAAATGATTTTGAGTTGAAACTGGCTTGGTTTCTGTTTCAAACTGAAATGCTGAAAACTTGTCTGGAAAAAAACATAAAATAAGAAGGGAGCCAAATTGTAGACCGTATCACTTAAATCAGCGTAACATTATATTTTACTGAACTGGCTCGGCAAAGAAAATAGTTTGGGTCGGTCTGAATTATAGGAACTTGTAAGTAAAAAAACAGAAAGAAAGAAAGAAAGAGTAAAACATTTTTGCTTTTTCCAAAACCTGATTATATTAAGTGTCCCCTTGCCTGCATCCTGAATTAGACCTGTGGCTGCTGCACTGTCTTTCTTGTTTAGTTTGATTGATAGTACTGCCTTACTGATCACATTCCCACAGGAGCGTTTCGCTTCTTCCATATGCATTGAACCATGACCACGTTGCTTGAGCTCAGAAAGCTGAGGTTGATTTCCAGACATCCCGGCCCTCGCGGACACGGTTGCAGAGTACGGATTTGGTCACAAGATGGGCCGAGCCCTGAATGCTTGCTTGCCAAACGTGAAGTGAAAAACAAGATTCTTGAAGATTTGAAACTCTGTCACACCTGTCAGATAAGGGTAAGCTGTTGTGTAGAGGTGTGAGATTCAAAACGCTATCACAAAATCTCTGTTGTTATTATGAATTTACACCCACCCACCCTTTTTTTTTTGTTGAAAAAAAGGGAACAGGAACAACTGTGTGCTAGGATGTATTAAGGTACAGCTGGAACTGCTGGAAGCAAATGCATGACATAAAATATTTGTATAGTCTTCTTGAAAAATGTATTTTTCTTGAGACGTTGCGTTAATGTGACACTCGCATCTTTGCTCCAAAATGAGCTGAATAAAAAGACTTTTGATTTACTTTTTTGACTTGATGCCATATAATTTGTTAGTGCATCTTTGTTTACTGTGACTCAATACAAGCATCTGGAGAAGAATTCATCTGAACAGATGCTCATGAGGAAATATTCAGACCATTTATTGCCAATCAATGATTTTCGCAATAAGATCCATCACTACATAGCAGCAAGGCAGTAAAATGGATTTAAATAGCTTTCTATTTTCTATTTCTCTCCTTTTTTCCCTCTCTGTTTGTTCCATCTACTAAATAAAAGCCTAGTTTTCCCATAAGTTTGCAAAAAAGTTACTTTTAATCACATCAGCAAAACTGCCTCTTGCATGCAGTTTTATTTTGCACAAACAATTGATCTCACAACTCAGCCTTTCCACTCTGCTGGTCCTCTGTATTTCTTTAAAAAAAAAAAAAAAGACTTCATTGCTTCTACATAAGGGGCACCTGGTAGAGAAATTCACCTGCCTCTGGCTGTGTTGTAAACAGTCTTTACAGCTTATCTGAAGTCATAAGTACCTGCTACGGACCTCCGGCCAGTTGTTTGACAATCACTCAGAGGACACTTGGAGTGATTTGAAGGAAACAAACCTTCAAATAACAGCTCGGCAAAGGCACAAAAAAAGACCACACTGACTTGTGAGCACCAGTTTATTTGAAATGATGCCTCTGCAGGCGTAAAGGTTAAGGAAAACTGGAGATATTAGGCCTGGTAGATTTCTCCAAACAAAATTTAATTTGATTTGTGTGCGCAGACAAAATTGAAGGGTTGTAAAATAATAAGGGTTGTAAATAAAAGAAGACCTTTGATTACCACAGTATGAAAAGCTTGACCCAAATCACAAACCTACTTGCCACCTTAGCCTGTAGCGCAGTGACGTTGTCATGAAATTTGCTCTATTTTGCTTTTTTTTTTTTTTTAAGCAGTTATTCAGCAGTTACATAACCACCAGTAACTCGGTGGTCTTCACCCCCTCCATGATAGTGCTGACAGCATTAAATGGGCAGACCTGGATTTGCAGTAGGTGTACTGGGATTTGTGGAAAATGTTGTACATCAAAGCAGCGAGGAAGCCTTTATGGAAAAAAAAATCATTCTGCAGGTCAAATATGTTTTTTAAATATGCTCTATCTGAGTCAAAAGTAGATGAATAGCAGATTTAGCCTCTCTCTTCTAACTGAACACAGCCAGCTAGAAATAAAATGAATGGACAGGCAGAGTGATGGATCTGTGGACACATTTTTTCTCTATGAGTGCACTGAATGAACAAAGTAGAGAGTTTTCAGTCACTCTGATCCTTTCTTCTTTTCACCCTGCTTAGAAATCCAACTCAAAGCTGATACGAGGTTATTTTAGCTCAGACTTTAGAAGCTTCTTATTAGCCGAAGTTAAGCTTTTAAATGTAAATATAGCACGAGAGTTATTGAGCTTTTCAGATCTGAACGATTCGGATATCTGAACACGTCTTTCAATTCTGAACCTACATTTAATTTTCCATGAGTGAAAGCTGCTGATGTGAATGAGTGTTGTTTTGTGTTTTTACATTAGAGGTGTCGGAGCTGGCGGACGGGCTGGGGTGTCTCTCAGACTCCACCTCCGAGGAGCACTCACTTAGCTCCTACACTTCAGAGTCCTTCGATGACAACGGTAAGACTCTGATACTCAAATTAACTAAAGCGCATTTTAATTGCCAGAAGTTTGTAGGTAATGTTCCCCGAACCAGTACCTTCTTTGGCCCACCATCATTTTAAACTCCTTCAACTAAAGCTTGAAACTTTCTGCAGAAAAAAACAGAAAAGTCCTAAAAGTGGACAGATTTGTCAGACATTCTCACTGAAACATGTAATTGTTTCTCGGTTTACCAGTGTCTTCCATCTTCAGTCTGTCCGCTGCTTCATGTTCTGCATGCATATCCTTCTAACCTTGTTGTCTTGCTGCTGCTGTTGTCTTTGCTCAGACTGTTTGTGCGTGCTGTTCTTGCTTTGCTCTTGGTTGCCTGATGCTGTTGTCCGTTAGATAGACTGCCAATTATGTGTTGCTTGCTGCTGCGTGTTATTACGTCTTGTGACTGTATTCAAGCAGGGAGTGTTTTTAAAAGGTTTCTGAATGTGTGCCACCGTCTTTTAAGCATCTGACATTTCTTTCTTAGTTCCCTTGAGAGGGTTTGCCTTTCGCAGGGCTGTCACTGTGAATAGGAATTAGTTCCTAATGAATTGCCTGATTAAATGAAGGTTAGTGTAAAATCAAATGCTGGGCCTGTAGTAATTATTGAAAAGCAGGGTGATATTAGAGAAGTGGAAATGCTTTAATGCAACCAATATGCACAGTTAGCTACAATTCCCAGATAACTCGATAACATTGATTTTCCACTGGCTAACTATAAGAGGGTGGAAGTCAAGCACCGTAATGATGCTGATGTGTGTGTGTGGTTGTGTTCTTTACATAGGAAATCTATGTCAGTGCTTTATTTCCTGTCTAATTAGTGTAGCTGCAAAGAGTCCTCGCTTTCTTACAGGACACCCACACACACACACACACACGCACGCACAGACACCACATGTATATAGACATGTTTGCAACGTGCTTCCTCCGTGTTCTCAGCACATCTCAGTCACCTCCACTGTATAAAACCTTGAATGTTCATGAATGCACTGAGATTATTTCCATTTCTTCTTCTCTCTTTCTGTCTTCTGCCTAGCGTCCATAGTGACAGTGATACGTCTCGTCAATGATACTGTTGATAACATCGAAAGTGAAGGTATGAAGGAAAATCCTCTGTTAACTCCCCTGTCTTCTTTGTGTCTGTCATTCCGACGCCAACATATTTGTTCAGCGGCAGAGCAAAA